>NC_057798.1:662317125-662319067 GCF_018294505.1 Triticum aestivum | reverse complement strand
AAAAAAAAGGGGTATCATAAAGTCTGAAAATTTGCTGGATCTATTTGACAAAATCTGAAAGAGGGAGGGGATAAATATTGTGATAGCTAGCTGAAAAATATTCTAACTACTACAAAAAAGAGAAACAGTCTTACGTTATCAAGCATACTAAGCTTGAACAAAAAATAAGAGAGAAACAATTACTAAATTCAATAGAAAACTCATGTCAGGCTGATGACCCTGTCCAATCACAACCTGTGTGTCACGGTAGTGAACAAAAATAAATTTAAAGAATAGAAACTCACTGAAGGACAATAACAAATAATTATATTTGAAATGAAATCAATGGATCACTCATCAAAATGGATTTCCAGAAACCTCGAGAGGGATACAGTAATTATATTTCTACGTTGATTCAATATATATGATCCAATCAGCCAACGTTAGAACTACAAGCCTCGGTCCTCATGGGCAGGTAGGTAGACCCGTAGGCGCTAGAAGTGGTGCCGTTAATGCATAGTGCACACAGCACAGTTGTTACCATCATCGCCTGAAGACCCTACATGATAGACCTGTGTTGCGTGAGCTCTGCATTGTATGCTCTTCCAGTCGCTAGATGGAAACCATGTGAAAGTGTGTAGTATTGTAAAAAAAAGGAGAAACTGGACTCTGTGTTATCAGAGCCGAATAAAAGTACTGAAATAAATCTGGACTCTCACCCTCACGCCTTCTCTCAATAACTCATCCCGAATTTCTTCCGATTAACATCTTCTATCCGCTGTTGTTCTTGAGGTCATCACACTTCTAGGTTCTAGGGTAGCAGCACCCTCCGGACGTGTGCGCCTGCTCTTCTTGTCGACGGATCACGGATCTGAGGACCTGCCCGGCGCTGCACCAGCGAGGCTGAAAAGGAAGCCATGTCCAGAGCCCAATCTCAACATCGGCCGATCTGATTCCGGTGGAACCGACTGGAACGAAGACATACAGGGAGATGAGTACCGGCATCGCGGCTGCCGTCTCGACGATCAAAGGCACCACACCGTCAAGGGAACATAAATCCCCGAGAGTCGCAAGGCCGAGCCTGGCCCGCTGTTGTGCCGGAAGAGTGCCCTGACACAGAGATCGGCTCTCAGCCGCCGGGGAGAAAACTGGTGTCCTTTTTGTCGGTGGGGTGGGAGGGGGAGCGGTCGGTCGGTTGAGATTTCAGAGAGGGGTATGCCGCTTGCTTTACGCTGGAAACAAAGAGATGGCTCATATTCGACCGATTAATTACGTACGCTGGTAACTGAACGAATGACGTGGTATTATGCACTTTACAGTTGATGATGATGTAGTAGTGTTACCAAGGTGGATAGGCTTGATGACGTGGATAGCTTGCATGTGAAGATAATTGAGTTAGTGGGGATGAATTTCTTAAGTATATAGGATGTGAATATATAGACAAACAGAGTGTCACTAGTATGCCTCTACTTGACTAGCTTGTTAATCAAAGATGGTTATGTTTCCTAACCATGGACAAAGAGTTGTTATTTGATTAACGGGATCACATCATTAGTTGAATGATCTGATTGACATGACCCATTCCGTTAGCTTAGCACCCGATCATTTAGTATGTTGCTATTGCTTTCTTCATGACTTATACATGTTCCTACGACTATGAGATTATGCAACTCTCGTTTACCGGAGGAACACTTTGTGTGCTACCAAACGTCACAACGTAACTGGGTGATTATAAAGGTGCTCTACAGGTGTCTCCAAAGGTACTTGTTGGGTTGGCGTATTTCGAGATTAGGATTTGTCACTCCGAATGTCGGAGAGGTATCTCTGGGCCCTCTCGGTAATGCACATCACTTAAGCCTTGCAAGCATTGCAACTAATGAGTTAGTTGCGAGATGATGTATTACGGAACGAGTAAAGAGACTTGCCGGTAACGAGATTGAACTAGGTATTGGATACCGATGAT
>NC_057798.1:662315384-662317115 GCF_018294505.1 Triticum aestivum | reverse complement strand
AGTTGGGTACACCTTCTATCACAGATCCGAAGGCAAGACATTCGTTGCTAAGAATGGATCCTTTCTAGAGAAGGAGTTTCTCTCGAAAGAAGTGAGTGGGAGGAAACTAGAACTTGATGAGGTAACTATACCTGCTCCCTTGTTGGAAAATAGTACATCACAGGAACCGGTTTTTGTGACGTCAAAACCAACTAGTGAGGAAGTTGATGATGATGATCATAGAACTTCATATCAAGTTGCTACAGAACCTCGTAGGTCAAACAGAGTAAGATCCACACTAGAGTGGTACGGTAATCCTATTCTAGAAGTCATGCTACTAGATCATGATGAACCTACGAACTATGAAGAAGCGATGGTGAGCCCAGATTCCGCAAAATGGCTTGAAGCCATGAAATCTGAGATGGGATCCATGTATGAGAACAAAGTATGGACTTTGGTTGACTTGCCCGATGATCGGCAAGCAATTGAGAATAAATGGATCTTCAAGAAGAAGACTGACGCTGATGGTAATGTTACTGTCTACAAAGCTCGACTTGTTGCAAAAGGTTTTCGACAAGTTCAAGGGATTGACTACGATGAGACATTCTCACCCGTAGCGATGCTTAAGTCTGTCCGAATCATATTAGCAATTGCCGCATTGTATGATTATAAAATTTGGCAAATGGATGTAAAAACTGCTTCCTGAATGGGTTTCTGGAGGAAGAGTTGTATATGATGCAACCAGAAGGTTTTATCAATCCAAAGGGAGCTAACAAAGTGTGCAAGCTCCAGCGATCCATTTATGGACTGGTGCAAGCCTCTCGGAGTTGGAATAAACGCTTTGATAGTGTGATCAAAGCATTTGGGTTTATACAGACTTTTGGAGAAGCCTGTATTTACAAGAAAGTGAGTGGGAGCTCTGTAGCATTTCTAATATTATATGTGGATGACATATTATTGATTGGAAATGATATAGAATTTCTGGATAGCATAAAGGGATACTTGAATAAAAGTTTTTCAATGAAAGACCTCGGTGAAGCTGCTTACATATTGGGCATTAAGATCTATAGAGATAGATCAAAACGCTTAATTGAACTTTCACAAAGAACATACCTTGACAAAATTTTGAAGAAGTTCAAAATGGATCAAGCAAAGAAAGGGTTCTTGCCTGTATTGCAAGGTGTGAAGTTGAGTAAGACTCAATCCCCGACCACTGCAGAAGATAGAGAGAAAATGAAAGATGTTCCCTATGCTTCAGCCATAGGCTCTATCATGTATGCAATGCTGTGTACCAGACCTGATGTGTGCCTTGCTATAAGTTTAGCAGGGAGGTACCAAAGTAATCCAGGAGTGGATCACTGGACAGCGGTCAAGAACATCCTGAAGTACCTGAAAAGGACTAAGGATATGTTTCTCGTATATGGAGGTGACAAAGAGCTCATCGTAAATGGTTACGTTGATGCAAGCTTTGACACTGATCCGGACGATTCTAAATCGCAAACCGAATACGTGTTTACATTAAACGGTGAAGCTGTCAGTTGGTGCAGTTCAAAACAAAGCGTCGTGGCAGGATCTACGTGTGAAGCGAAATACATAGCTGCTTCGGAAGCAGCTAATGAAGGAGTCTGTATGAAGGAGTTCATATCCGATCTAGGTGTCATACCTAGTGCATCGGGTCCAATGAAAATCTTTTGTGACAATACTGGAGCGATTGTCTTGGCGAAGGAATCCAGATTTCACAAGAGAACCAAG
>NC_057798.1:662299816-662311337 GCF_018294505.1 Triticum aestivum | reverse complement strand
AGGCAGCGCGACGCGAGCGTTTCAATGGGCCGGCCCATTGCGCATTACACCGATCCCGGTTTTGGGAACCTTCTAGAAGGTTCCCAACCGGTCCAGATCTGGTTTTTTTCGTTTTTCTTTTTTTCCTGTTGTTTCTTTTATGGTTTTCTTCAGTTTTCCCTTATTTTTTTTATGTTTTATTTTTTGTTTTTCTTTTCTTTTACTCGTTTTTTTATAGCTGTTTCCTTTTTTCCCTTTTCTTTCTTCTTTCTTTCTAAATATTTATACTTTAAAAATTCAAAAATGTTCAACTCTCCAAAACATGCTCAGGTTGCCAAATTTTGTTCCATTCTATTAAAAAAATGTTCAAGAATTACAAATTTTGTTCCCTTCTCTTCAAAAAATGTTCGAAATTTAAAAACAAATTCGTGTTCACTATCTTTAGGGTGGGATTTAAATTTTTAAAATGTTTGCAGTCTTTTTACCAATTCATACAATATTCATGAATTTCAAAAAACTTCCCACTTTGAAATTTGGTTCACAAATTCAATAAATATTCATGTTTGCATAATTTGTTCTAAAATTAATTTTTTTGGGAATTTCACAAGTTCGAAAGATATTGATACTTATTAAATTTCTTGAGAAATTACAAAAATGTTCGGCAATTTCAAAAATTGTTCCCAATTTCAAAATATGTTGACTAATTTGGAAAATGTTCATGTTTTACAATTTTAGATTTTTTTTGGTGGATTTCGATAATTTTTTTTTGCATTTTCTAATTTTTGGTTCACAAATTCAAAAAATGTTCCGCTTTCTAAATTTGTTCACTAATTCAATAATGGTTCTTATTTAAAAGATTTGTTCGCTAGCTGAAATTATGTTTGGGTTTTGCAAATATTGTTTGTAAATTCAAAAAAACTGGTGTTACCATTATTGTTCGTGTTTTCAAATTTTGTCCCCTTCTATTCAAAAAAATTGGTGTTACCGGATTTCAATTTTTTGTTCACGTTTACATAAAATGTTCGCACTTCCAAATTTGTTTGGGATTTTTCAAAATTGTTCTCCATTTCAAAATTTGTTCTCAAGATTCTAAAAATGTTCGTGCTTTAAAAAATTATTTGCGCTTACAAATTTGTTCGGGATTTTTCTCAATTGCTCTCCCTCTCAAAATTAGTTCTCGCGATTCAAAATGTCCGTGCTTTAAAAAATTGTTCGCGCTTCCAAATTTGTTCTCCATTTCAAAATTTGTTCTCAAGATTCAAAAAATGTTCGTACTTCGAAATTTGTTCTCTGTTTCAAAATTTGCTCTCAAGATTCAAATAATGTTCGTGCTTTAAAAAATTGTTCACAAATTCCAAAAAATGTTTGGGGAATTCAAATTTGTTCATGTTTTCAAAAATGTTCGTGGTTTCAACATTTTATTTGCAATTTGAACAAATGTCATGTTTCAAATTTTATTCGCATTTAAAAATGTTCTGTTTAAACACTTTTGTTCTGAACTGAAAAAATGTTCCTGTTTTCCATTTTGTTCAAAAATTTAAACTGTTCGTGCTCTCAGAAAATATTCCGAAAATTCAAAAAATGTTTGTGCTTCTCATAATTTGTTCGTAATATTTGAAAAATTGTTCAGGATTTGCAAAATTTGTTCATGTTTCTTTTTTGAATCAAAATTACAAAAAAGCTTTACTGCATCAAAAAAATGTTGGAACATATAAAAATTGTGATATTTTTAAACTGCTCTCAATTACAAGAAATGTATCCGAAATGTTTTCCAAATCACAACGCTAACGCGATAGTCATATCTTTCCTTTTTTGGTCATTACTTGTAACATATTAGGAATTAAACAACACTTTTTCTAAAATATCGTAGGATGATTTTCATGCTCTACGTCAAAAATTCCTTTTCGAGGTTGTAACTTGCAAGGACAATGAAATTCAGCTCCCGTTAGTAACTTCTTTCCTGCAGAGACATGTAAGTTCTCTATTTATTTGTTTTCCAATGACATAAAAGAGTTGTTTTTTTCTTAGAGCCCGTTCTTTCATACCAAACAGTGAAATTATTTTCTTCTAATCCCGTGTATGTTTCAACAGGGTTTCCGCATATTCAAGTGAAGCTTTGAAGGCCAATCTTTACTCGTTCTGCATATGACAGTAACCTCAGGTAACTTCTCAAATCAGCATGTAAGTTCAATTAACATGCTTATTCTTTCTATTCTGAAAGGTCTCATTATTCTTATTAGTTTGTGTAAAAGGTTCAACCAAATAGAATCCCAATGATGAAATGTGCTGCACCTGTATTTCCAATTAACATATTTCTTCTTTCTATTCTCAAGGGTCTCATTAATACTGTCACCTTCAAGGGAAGTTGCACCACAAGATTCAACTCAAAGGATTACTTCGATGCGAAAAATGTTTCCTTAATGATAGAGCTATCTTTTTTTTCTCTTGATGGTCTAGTGATAGTTTCTTTGCAAGAACTTTGGCTGTAAACAATGTCTGAAAACAGCTGAAACATTTCTGTAAACGAGCAACCGATTTCTTTGGGAAACATATTTCCCTTTTTTATTCTCAAGGGTCCCAATGCAAGAATTTTTTTCAACTCAAAAGGAACAGTTCCATGAGGAAACTAATCTGCTGTTTGTTTAACATGGTTCCCCAGTTATATTTTCTTGCATTATGTTTAATTTTTAATAAGGTTTAAATCTGCAAATAAGTTTGCAAAGGGAAATCTTGCGTTATATTTTCTTATTACCATATAGTTTTTTTGTAAGTTTATTTTTTTTTGCTCCTATACTGATTCTTTGTTGCACATTTCGAACTCTTCTTTTACTAATGTTTGTCAAGTTTCACAAATAGAAACAAGGTTGTCATTACTATTCTCTTTTACTGGAACTGTTCTTCCTTTGACAAAGAAACAGCAGAAGCAACAGAGAGAAACAGCAGAAGAAACGAAACAGAGAAACAAGCGCACGCGAAACAGAGAAAGCAGCGCGCGCGAAACAGTAGAAACGGTTTTCAAAACGCGGGCCGAACAAAGAAACAGTAGAAACGCGGCCCAACCAGCCCACTAGCGAACCCCCCTTGTGCGAACGCCCGACACTTTGACGCAGAATGCGTCGTATAGGAGCTCTCCTGAAGGGCGGTTCTCAAAAAAAACTTGATCCGATGCCACCGTAGCCCATGGCCAAAATACATGACGTGCACGTCGGGCCTGCAAAAATAAACATGGCACACATAACATGCATAATAGACCTGTCTTCTACGTAGTCGCTCGGTGTTTATCTCTTGGAGGTCGACTGATATGCGTACGTGTATTCGGATACATATGCGTATTTGCCGGCCGTGCGGGTATTAAAAGAGATACAAATATGGTCGGTGCTTACGTGCCTTGTAACTTAATCTTTATTCTATATAAATGAGACATGTATTACCATGCAAAAAAAAATTACAGGCGTACGAGTACCTGGGTCTATGTACGACCTGGCCGCGGCGTCTACGGAGATGCGACCTGCACCGAGTCGTCTGTAGGGTTAGCTTAAATTTGTACATGATCAATACGTGACTAGTGCAGGTCATAACATGCATGAGATAAATAAATAAAAAAACGTGTGGATGCATGCATCAGTACGTGAGGCAGTCATTAGTTACTGTGTATAGTGTATACACGTAGGTGCACATGCAATTATGAAAAGTAGACATGCATAACCTGTACTTAGGAAATTCCTTCAAAACTAATAAAAAAAACTTCCTGATTATATAGTATTGCCAAAAACCCATTAAAAAAATGCCCCCTCACCAAATAAAGTTCGAGCGCGGAGCAGATCGGGCTTAATTTGGTGATATTTTTTTTTTGTTTTGGCGCATCATATGTGTGCAGCCTGATCCGTCGGGTTGCGCCTGCAAAAGAAAAACAAAGCAGTGCATGTATTGACAGATGTATGAAATGTTAGACGAAACGTGCATGGCCCATGCACACTCATTCGCGTGGACTTCTGAGCGATCAGCAATCCACCAATTCTGGACCAATGCTATTCCTGCCCCAGCAACCAGCGCCACTTCGGCGGACGCTTCAGCACTTGAGGTTTGGACGCGTCCTGCTACCATATACCCTCTAGGCTAGCTCCGCTGCGTCATCGGAATCTGTGGAAAGGAAAAAGAAAAAGAAAAGAGGAAAATAAAATGAAGATCAGGGTGCTGCATTGTAACCGTGATAACGACGGTAGACCCTAGGGCTTTGTTGCTTGTCGTAGTGCTCGATGCCATCACAGCACTCCGTTGCCACCGAGGTGAGACTTCTCGTTGCGAAGACAACGTGTTGCAGCCGACGTCTGCATCATCTGCAGAAAAGATTGTTTGATCTCGATGTAGCGATGTAGTAGTGCAGGTATGTTTGTCCGCACTTGCATTCATTGGGGAGCTCGTCGGGACCATCCAACAGACGATGCCAGCCACCGAGACAGCCCTACTTCGTCTTCATTTTGTGGCGAAACAACATGCCTGGTCTTGAAAACAAAATAGCATTTACCGAGCTCGTCACGACCGCCTAGCTGCTGCGGTGCCAGCCGACTAGATCGGAGGGTTTCACAGATTCATGCTGGCCGCACTGGCGCATTAGACTGCTCTCGTGATCTTCATATGACGATGTAGGTGAGGCGTCGGTAGACCATCGACAACTCTGTTTCACCATGAATGGCGTTTCACCAGGGGGTATGCCGGGACACCATCGGCCATATGGATGATCAAGGGATGATATTGCCCCCAAACTTCATTGTTGTTGGAGACAGGGTACCGGAGTGACATCGGCACCACCCTAATGAGCTCAGGTGCCTCCTTCCTACACCCATTGTTCATGTTGGTGCAGATGATTGATTGCCGAGATGCCGTCGGCATTAGCAGATCGACATCGGGATATCATCGACGTCCACGGGCATACGGGATTGCCCCCGATGCCTGTGTTGTAGGTTGGTGTAGAGACTCGACGTCGGGTTGTCATCGGCAATGCCGAGAAGTACCTCTTCATTGGCTGCAAAAGACGTTGGGGAAGCGCAACAACTAGAAACACCCAACAAAACAAAGTGAACCAAGAGGAAAAAAGGAAGGTTTGGTTGGTTTTTAAATTTTTGGCTTTCCCGTTATACACCTGCTATAGGTGTGACATCTGAGAAGGCTACCAAAGGACTTGTCATCAGGGATCGTCGAAATACGATGACGATTACAACTCAAGAACTGCATAAGCCTTGGTGTATGTGTATGAATACGCCGTGTTTCGGGATGCTTCCGGGAGGCAACAAAAATTCATATTCTAGCCCATCATCGTGCGGAGGGGCCCCATAGCCCGCCATGCCCCCTGTACATGCCTCATGAACCCAGGGACTTGGGTATGGTAGGTTTAGGGTAGATGGTTTTGGGAGAACGGCCTGGCGATTTTTCTTCATGCCTTATTGAGGGATGGTGAACATCTACCTTCCGCCTTCTTTCTAGTGTGTCTCCTACTGCTTGGGACAACTTGACTGCTTCTTGGACTCTTGGGAATTTATTTGACTGCTTCGTGGAGATTTTGGATTTTTTTTGTGCGGATTGATTGATTGGCCGCATGCTTCATGAACTTGCTTTAATTTTTTTTTTGAGGATTTTGCTTGCAATTCCCGGGGATTGCTCTTTCATGACTTCTCGAAGACCCACCTTGAGAACTTGGGAGGAACATGTTCACCTCTGTGGACAAAGAAAACCCTTAGACATTTTATCTAGAGCTTTTTGGTGGCGTATCCCAGGGTTGTCATGTGGCTAGGCACCGAACCAACTTGCATTGGCCCAGGTAGCCATCATGAATCTTTTCCTATAGTCTCCCCTGGGATGCGAGTCTTTGCAAACATGAAGCATGACAGGAAACATGACGGGCGCGGGGTCTCGACGCTCAGAAGTGCCCAAGTAATCGTCTCTGCTGCCTCCGGAAGCATACGCCTAATACGTGTCATGCATTGTGGGTGTAGGAGCCGCTCTGCCTGCAACTTGACACATTGTGCCACCCTCCGACAAGTCCTAGGATAGCCAAAACTTCAATCAACAACATGATGTGGTAGGGGAAAGCCTGTTTTTTTTTGTTGTTGGACTGAGTCCGTTAAAACTGGGGAGACCAAAAAAATATCCAAAACATGCAACGAAGAGTGCATCATGGATCTGATAGCCCACTGAAAAAGGGTCTCCCCAAGAAAAAAAAGGCAATGAAAGAGGCAACATTTTCAGAAAAATATTTTTTTAGGAACCTTCCGTTGATTGGGGGCATAGGCCGGGCTCCCTGGGAATCCACTAGCTGGTATGCACCCCCGTCGTAGACTTGCTCGACGACATATGGTCCTTCCCACTTTGGCTCGAACTTCCCCTTCGTCTTGTGCGTGATGACGATGGGTCGATGGAGCACGAGGACCAACTCTCCCTTCCGGAATACGCGCTCCTTGACGAGCTTGTCGTAGGCTCTCACCATGTTCTGGCGGTAGAGCTCTAGGTTTTGCAGGGCACGAAGTCGATCCTCTTCAAGGGCGTCAAGCTCCTGGAAACAAAGTTGTACTTGTTCATCTTGGGTGAGTCCTTCCTGGAGAGCCACCCGTAAAGAGGGTAGCTGGACTTCCAATGGCAGTACGGCTTCACTCCCATAAACGAGAGAGAATGGAGTAGCCTGTGTCGGGGTACGGACTGTAACGCGGTACACCCATAAGGACTCGAACATACGATCATGCCAGTCTCTCTTGTGTCTTGTCACCGTCTTCTTGAGTATCTTTCCTAGCGTCTTGTTGAAGGCTTCGATCGCCCCATTGGCTTGAGGGTAGTAGCCAGTGGAGTAGTTCCACTTGATCTTGTACTTCTCCATGAACATGTACATCTTGTTGGACTTGAATGCCTTGGCATTGTCGGAGGTGATGCGGTGTGGAATCCCAAAGTGATATATGATATTTCGCTCTAGGAAGTTGATGACGTTGTCGCTCTTCATCTCCCGTAGTGGAACAGCTTCCACCCATTTGGAGAAGTAGTCCGTCGCGGCGAGGATGAAACGATGACCCCCGGATGACGGAGGGTCGATGAGGCCGATGACGTCGATTCCCCAGGCGTCAAATGGCCAAGAGGGAACGGTAGGGTGGAGCCGGACCGGTCGCTGATGTTTGAAGTTGCCATGTACTTGACAGTTGTGGCATGACCTGGCCACCCGAAGGCAGTCCGCCATGACGCCGGGCCAGTAGTATCCTGCAAGACGTATGCTATGATACATCTTGGCTCCTCCTTGGTTCCCGCCGCAGACTCCCACTACTAGGGAAAAGCCTATACACAGAATCTTAGCAGCAGCGCGGCTCAAAAAGGAGTGCTGCTGCTAATTAGTAGTAGCGCGTGTGCGGGAAACTCGCTACTGATAAGTTTTTAGCAGTAGCGCGCTCGGTGTAAACCGTGCTGCTACAAATATCGACCGGCGGTGTCCACCTAACTCCATTTAGCAGTAGCGCGGTGGCGCGAACCGCGCGGTAACTCCATTTAGCAGTAGCGCGGTTTTGTCCCTGTTAGCAGTAGCGCCGTCGCCCAAAGCGCGCTGCTGCTAATTCCTTAGCAACAGCGTGTTTTAGCTCCCACGCTACTGCTAACCCGCACCAACCCACCACCTTTTCCCCACCCGTCCCTCCCCTTCCCCTCCTCTCTTCCCTTCCCCCTACCTCCCCCACATGCTCCCACTCTCACTCTTCTTCTTCCTCAATACTTCTCCCCCATTACTCTCTCTCTTCTATCCACCTTTCTCTCTCTTCATTACTCCTACCTAACTACACCACCTCCATTAATGCATCTCCTTTCTCTTTTTCCTTTCCCCTCCACTAGTTGAAGTTGTCTCCTCCCAAATTAGGTAGCTAGGTAGATGTAGGATTTAGTTAAGTGACCTATTTGCCCCCTAACTAGATCTATCTTTGTCAAGAAGAGCTTTGTGCACTTTTGATCTCCCTACAACATCACCTCCACCATGTGCTCGATCTCGATCGAGATAGAGGTGATGAAAATTTCATGCTTTTGCAAAATGGAAATATGTTTATGTGTGTGTGATATGTTTGTGGAAATTGTGTGTGTGGCATGAGTTGACGCCAAATTGTGCTTTTGAGTTGCCTATGTTTTGCCGAAATGTCAATTTATTTCCGTTTCGGTGAATTCCGGGCAAACTCTAGATCCATATATGTCCTATTTTTAGGGAAGGTCATGCCAAATTTTTGTATGACTTTGATGCATGCATGCATTTTTATAATCAATTTGTTTATTATTACCGTGCAGAGTTGACGATGGTCAGTGGAACGATGGTGGACAGGTGGTTGCGGTCGGTGGTGCAGGACATGAAAGAAAATAACCGGACAAAGGTTTTATGTCTGTGTCGAAAATGCAAAGGAATAGTTTGGCTCGACCCCCATGACGATGGTCGTGTCGAAGCGCACCTGCTCATGACTGGTTTCATGGATGGCTATACTCGGTGGATAATTGAAGATGAGGATGACAATGTTGAGGATGCCGATGGGGCAGGCAATGATGACACGGGGTAAGACGAAGAGATGATCGATAATGGCAGCGGGGAAGAGGCTAGACATGGCGGCGGAGAAGGGGCCGGACATGGCGGAGGAGAAGGGGCTGGACATGGCGGCGGAGAGAACAACATGGACTCCACACAGCAGAGTTCGTCGGTACTAAGTTCAATCGTGCGGGACCCTCATGTTCAAGCATTGCTTCGCAAGGAGACGAGTACTGAGAGAGCTGCTTCTAGAGAGGAGGCTAAGCTGGAGCAACTGGTGGTAGAATCAAACACTCCATTGTATGATGGTTGCAATCCTGAGGTGACCCGCTTGAGTTTCACGCTCCAACTCCTGAAGACGAAGGCTAAAAACAAATGGACCGACACTAGCCTCGATGAGCATCTCAAGTACCTAAAGGATGTTCTTCCCGCGGGTAATCTATGTCCTACTAGTGTTGATGAGGCCAAGAAAATCGTGTGCCCTCTTGATCTGCCACACGTTAGATACCATGCATGCATCAACGATTGCATAATTTATCGGAAGGAGCACGCGGAAAAAACAAGTTGTCCTGTGTGCAATGCTTCTCGATACAAGAAGGCCGGGAAGAAATGTCCCCAGAGAGTTGTATGGTACTTACCGATCACTCCCCGTCTCCAGAGGTATTTTGTAGATCCCAAGGAAGCAAAGCTAATGCGCTGGCACGCGGAGAGTAAGAAGCCCGACGATGGAGATGATCCGAAGCTGAGACACGTGAAGGATGAAAGCTAGTGGAGAGCGTTGAACAACTTCTATCGGTATTTTGAATGTGATGCAAGGAACATCGTGCTCGGCGCGTGTACCGATGGCATGAATCCGTTTGGCAACCAGAACACCAACCATACACTACTAGGGAAAAGCCTAGCAGCAGTGCGGGTTTTGGGCCTATCAGTAGCGCGGGCAGGAGCGCTACTGATAAGGCGCTACAGCTAATGCTTAGCAATAGCGTGTCTTGACCCACGCTACTGCTAAATTGACATAGTAGCAGCGCTTCTTCGGAACATCGCTACTAGTAATTAGTAGTAGCTCTCCTCCTTACCTGCGCTACTACTATTATTTAGTATTTTATTTCTTTTCTTTTTCATGTTGTATTCATACACCTTTACACAAGTTTTCATACAACAGGAATTTAGAGATTGTTTTTACATCATAATGAGTTATTACATCATGGGGTGAAAGAACCGTGGACTAGTTTCAAGTGGATGTCCATCCACTTGAAACTAATCCGCTGTTCTTTCACCCAATGATATAATAATATCATCATCAACATCATATCATTAACAACTTAGCATCATAATACATCATTGTCATATAACACCTCCTCAAGATCATCGTTTTCATCATTGACATCACATAACACCTCCTCAAGATCATCATTATCAACTCTAGCACATTACAACATAATAAACATATTGTACCTCATAGGACCTATTACATTCGATTAAGACCTACTACATTTTTTAAGGTAAAATAGCAAAAAACAAGATAGCCCCTGACTCTCCATTATGGAGAATGGAGATTAGCCTGTCTCCAGTTCTTGCCTTTCGCTGAATGTTACTTCCAAGAACCTCCTTGCGAATGTCCATACATTTCTTCCATTCTCTGATGATCATGTGTTCATGGGTTTTAGAAATCCGACATGCACAGGTGAGCTCCGTAGATTTACCTGGCAGTATGTTCAGAACTGAGAGGCGACCATGCAGAGACATCAGATGAGGCACACAATCCATCGGGAGTTTCTGTTGAAAAACATAATAATAACTTCGTAGTTAGCAGTGATGTACTAGTTTTAGAAGTATGCAAAAGATGCACGGATGTCGTAATAGTAAAAAATCTTACCAGGGTATCTCCAGAGAAGTTATCGTGGTTAAACACATGCACTAGTGGCACGTATTCACCATAATTTGGAGGAGTTCGATAATAGTCATTTTAATTCTCAAGAAGAGTACAAAATGCGATCAGATGATTTTTCTCCTTATACGTTAATTCGGTGCCATCGATGTAGTGGGTTTTATCTACCATCTTCCGCACAGTCTTTGAAGAATCAAAATAAGCTGTCAATGGAAATAAGCTATCAACTATTTTGAAATAAACAATATAAATTAGTTAATAACTATGTTTTAAAAACTCACATGGCGGTACAATCAGAAGCGTATCAACAAGGACCCAAATGTCCATATTGTCTTCCTCGCTGTCAGGATCACCAAGATCCATGGTGACAATCCTACCCTCATAAAAACCATACATTTTGCAAAGTGCTTCCCAATTTTGGCAACCAAAATGGGTTACGCTCTGAGCATTGCACAGATTTACTTCAAAATCCATATCATGATGGGTCCTTAGGTGTATTTTCTTTGTTTCGAAATTTTCATGGTATTCAAAACCCATCCTCTCCAAGACATAGCGTCTTGCATGGAATGGGATAAGCTAGTCGAATTGTAAAATATGAAAATTAGACATTGAAATAGTTGAAGTCATGATTAATTACGAAAAAAACACTTGTCATTGTTGCGTACCGTTTCACAATCGAAGGTCTCCTCGAGCTTAATCCTGAAGCACCGATCTTCGTCCAGCCGAACGAACCTGTCGCACATACCTCGATCGTCGTGGCACCAGCTACACTCCCCCGGGAGACCGTCGTTGTCCGAGTACGACATTTCCTACAATCATAATTCAAAGATTAAACTTGTACATATTCTAGCACAAGTCATGCCAGAATTCACGACAAAATCTGGCATGAGCTTTGCTAAAAAAGGACATATCGAGCGCCTGAAATTTGCCGGAACGGAAATTAATCAACACTCCGGCAAAACATAGGCCACTCGGAGATGTAAACTGAACATGAATGGCCACTTGGGCAACCACATATCCTATTTGAGCAACAACACAAGATATACAAGGATATTTGGCTGGTCTCACCTCGATGTCGGAGGGGGTCGGTGACTGGGACGACGGCGGGGATGTCGGAGGGGGTCGGTGAC
>NC_057798.1:662199279-662298920 GCF_018294505.1 Triticum aestivum | reverse complement strand
GGACGGAAGGAGGGGAGTACCTCAGCGGCGGACGGACGAAGGCGGCGGCGGCGGCGACGCACGATGACGGTTACGCGGGCGAGAGTGAGAGTGTGAGTGAGAGGGCCGGTCGTGCGCGTGGGGATAAGGTAGGGATAGTTGTAGCGTGTTTGCCAAAACACGCTACAGCTAACCTGAATAGCAGTAGCGCTGTTCAGTAAAGTGCGCTACTGCTATAGCTAGCGGGGGGGGGGGCGAGGTCATGGCAACTATAGCAGTAGCGCTGTATGCGGTGGACGCGCTACTGCTATTTCCCTGTCAGCAGCGCGTTTTGGCGACACACGCTGCTGCTAAGTAGCAGTAGCGTGGTATTTTGAAGAGCGCTGCTGGTAAGATTCTGTGTATAGGCTTTTCCCTAGTAGTGATAGCACATGGCCCGTGTTTGTATGGATGTGCAACCTCCCCCTTGGTTGTGCATGAGATCGAAGTACATTCACATGAGCATGCTTATTCAAGGGCCGAAACAACCAGGAAATAATATTAATTTGTATCTGGCGCTACTTCAAGAGGAGTTAGACACGTTATGGAAAACATCGGCCAAGACATGGGACGCCAGCAAAGGTGAGTATTTCAATATGAGAGCCGCGCTGATCACGACAGTGCAGGACTATCTCGGTTACGGATATGTGGCAGGCCAGGTGTGCCATGGATATTGCGGATGCACGCGGTGCATGGATGATACGACGTCTCAGCAGCTAACGTCAAGGAAAGATAGCGGGTCTGGGAAAATCGTGTACATGGGGCATCGAAGATGGCTTGAACAGGACGACCCGTGGAGAAACCGTGGAGATCTATTCAATGGTCATGCTGAGCATCGAGGACCTCCACGTAAGCGGAGCGGTGCCGAAATCGATGAGCTGTTGAAAAACTGGAAGGAGTGCCCCACGCCGAGAAAGACGATGAGAAAGGCGCCGGAGCCGCTGCTGAAGGTATGGAAGACGAGGTCTGTGTTCTGGGACATGGAGTACTGGCACAAACTTGATACACCTCATTGCCTTGATCAAATGCATATCTGTAAGAATGTCCTTGAGAGCTTGCTCGCAACACTGATGAACATGCCGGATAAGACCAAGGATGGGCCGAAGGCAAGAAAATACTTGCAAGATTTGAAAATCAGGGAAGATCTGCACATGCCCCCTATAAAATGTCAAACGAGACAGAGACGGAGACAGAGGCACGGGAGAAGAAGGGCAAGAAAATAAAGAAAGAGGATTATTGCCCCCCTTCTTGCTTCACCTTAAGTCAGGCTGAGATCAATCAGTTCTTTAAGTGCCTTACCGGAGTCAAAGTTAGTTCCGGTTACTGTGGCAAGATAAGCAGATATCTAGACACGGACAAGAAAAGGTTCAGCGGGATGAAGTCTCATGACTGTCATGTGATGATGACGCAGATACTACATGTTGCCCTTAGAGGGATAATGGACAAGCACGTCCGTGACACGCTTATTGGTCTCTGCAACTTTTTTGACGTCATCTCTCGAAAGTCGATCAGTGTGAAGCAGCTCCAAAGGCTACAGGAAGAGATCGTTGTGATACTGAATGAGCTTGAGATGTACTTCCCTCCCGCGTTCTTTGACGTGATGGTGCATCTGTGTGTCCATATTGTGGATGACATAATAGACCTGGGGCCGTCATTCCTGCACAACATGATGCCGTTTGAGAGGATGAATGGGATCATCAAAGGATTCGTTCGTAACATGTCCCATCCGGATGGAAGCATTGTCCAGGGCTATTTGGCACAAGAGTGCACCTCTTTCTGTGAGAATTTTCTATATGGCACAGACCCGCCGCCTGGTGTTAGTGTTGGTTTGCCCGTTAACAAGCACGATGGGAGGCTCGAAGGAGATGGTCACTCAACGGTCGCAGGGAACTGCACGTGGCATACTCAGATCGATGCAGCGACTTTGACAGAGCAAACTTGGTAGTGCTACAACACCTAGACGAGGTAGATCCTTTCGTGGCACTGCACAAAGAAATTATCGCAAAGAAGTATCATGACCGGGGGGTATGCAGGACAGACGCCAAAGTTACTAGAGAGCACAACTCCACTTTCCTGCATTGGTTCAAAGAGCATATTATTGCTAATCCCCCGGAGGAGGGCTCTAAGGACGGATTGCTCATATACGCCTTAGCACATGTCCCCTCGCCCAACCTCGTAACCTATCAGGCATATGATATCAACGGATACACGTTCTACACAGAGGCCAAAGATATGGAGAGTGATGATCAGAACTCAGGGGTGACGATGGAATGCATGACCGGCAGCGACAATGGCGCAACCGAACGATTTTATGGAAGGGTCGAGGAGATCTGGGAGCTTGACTACTCTGGACTGCACAACACGACGATGTTCCGTGTCAGATGGGCTAAGAATGTCGAAAGAGAAAGCCGGATTTTCACTACCACGACTATACCCGACGCCAAGAGCGCTACCGTGAACGCTATCGCAAAAAACGAGCCATGGGTACACGCTAAGCATGTGACATAATGCTTCTTCATAACTGACCCGCGCAATCCCAGTCGTGTTGTCGTGAGGAGAGGCAAAAGGAACATCATTGGAATGGATGGAGTCGCCAACGAGGAAGACTATGATCAGTACGGCAACCCAATGAGGGAAGATGACGATGATGATGAAGTATACGTCAAAAGAAGAATCAATACTACATTACCTAAGAAAAATCGTACTCCATGGAAAAGGCAAAGTCACAATGAGGGGCTCAATTATTCTTCGACGAACAAGAAGGGAAAGAAGCTGACTCAAAAACTAAAACGTCAGTATCGAGGAAACGTATGTTATCTGTCAAATGATGTAATATATATATATATATATATATGTTCCTATTTTGCATACACACTTAGCCATTAATTAGGTTATATATTTAGTTATGAATTTAGCTAGGTTTCAAAATTAGCTGAATTTATATGCAAATTTGAACTGGACATGTGATATGTGCATATGTCATGTTTTGGACATGTCATGTTTGAAAATGATCCGAGTGGCCTATGTTACGCCGGAATGTTGATTCATTTCCGTTCCGGTGAATTTTAGCCGCTCGATATGTCCATTTTTTAGCAAAGGTCATGCCAAAATTTCCCGTGAATAAAGGCATGATTTGTGCTACATAGTTGGCATATCGAGTGCTGGCACATAGATTTCTTTTTATGTCATTTCTCATTTATTCATACTTTTAGAAATAAATGAGGACACTTAATCATAGGAAACATGTCGAACAACGAAGAAACTGGGCCTTCTGGCCAAGATGCAGACAAGATGGATTATGAGGGTGAACAAGAGTACCTCGACTATTTGACTGCTAAGCAAGGTTTGCAGGTCGGCCTCAATGATGGTACTGTCGCCGACATCGACACCGACGGCGCAGGCACCGATGGCGGCACCGAGACCGGTGGGGAAGGTACCGGCGGGGAAGGTACCGGCCCCGATGCCGCTACCGAAAAGAGGAAGCATAAGAAGCAAAGGATACAAAAACCTAACAAACTAGGGATTGGACGACTTGTGATCACAAAGATGGCACCTGGCAAGTTTGAGCCGTTAGAGCCGGAAGAACCTCGCAAGTGCTATAGGAACCAAGTAGGATGCACCCTACAGGAATGCGCGAGCATCAACAATGATGACTTAAGGAGTAAAGAACATTTGACGCAGTTGCTCCTAACGAAGTTGCACAAGAGATTCAAGTTCCCTGACCGGGATGATAACATAGAACAACCGTGGGATGATCCGAAGATGAAAAAGATTAACAATCACGCCATGGGCATGTTCAGCAATGATTTGGCCTCCTGGAAAGGGAGGGTGAAACGAGCTATTGAGGCTGATGAACCCCTGTCCAAGATTCTGGAGGAAAATCTGACACTTACGGAAGAGGAGTTCGAAAAGTTCAAGGACACTTGCGCTACCGAGGCAGCCAAGGCTAAGGCTGCGAAATTCAAGAGCCTTCAGCAAAGGAACACGGGGAAGCATCGCCTTGGAAGCCGTGGCTACCTCGGTAAAAGGCCCATATGGGATAAGGAGGACGCGGAACGTGAAGCCGCGGGTCTCCCAGACCCCTTCGCGAAGTTCACCAACCCCTTGGAGCATGACTTCATCAGGGCCCGCTACAAGTGGGACAAAGAGAAAAAGGTTTTTTACACGGACAAGATCACGAGGAAATTGATTAGACTACTGGAGAAGCCACACCAGCTTGCAGCCGAAAGCCCTACTTCTCCGATGAGGCCCAGGTGGGACACCCCTCTCAATCGGGCCTTGAACGAACTTAAGGACTCCCTTTGGACCAGCGGGCGCAATATGGCCGTGTGCACGGCGCTGGAGACGGCGCCACGTGGAAGGTGTTTTACAACGAGGGCCCGGAGGCCAAGAAGCAGAAAAAGAAGTTTAGTCAGGAGGACATCAACGCGAAGGTGAAGCTTGCGGTCGAGAAAAAAGCAGTTGAGGACGCGAAAAAAGCAGCCGAGGACAAATATGAGTTGCTACAACAGGCAGTCAATGCAGCTGTAACTGCCTGCAGAAATGATTTCGCTACTAACTTGGTTCCAGTTATCATCAACTGGGCGAAGGAAAATCCAGACAAGACGGTACATGATTTCCCGTTGCCCAGTTTCGTCGGGAGCAACTCCATGAACAACAACACCATCGCACCATCACTTGCTCACACAACCGGGCCTCCTCTCGCAGCCGCTCCCGCTCATAGCAGCCCGTCCTCGGTCTCAGGCGCGCTAGGTGGGCCTTCGTCTTTGGCTGAGCTCGACGCCTACTTGATCAAAGGCCAGAAGATGGACGTGTGAAAGGGGATGATAATGGACCCCTCTCAACGCACGTTCCACAACCAGCCGATCCCCGCTGGGCACTTCAGGGTTAGCTTGACCAATGTGAAATCGGGGCATGAGGATTTGCCTCCTCCAGTATAGCATGTGGGAGCGGACAACGAGACCCCGCCGCGGATTGGAAGCTGCAAGAATTGGGTGCTGCTATGGCCGAAGAATCTTATTCGTCTGGAGCCGGACGAGAGCACACCAATAACTACCACACATCAACAAGCATGTGCGGAGACCACCACCCCACCTACGCAATTACCAGCTCTTGTAGTGCCGGGTGAGAGCGGCGGACGACATGATGAAGGGGTGCAATAGTACTGGCTGATATAATTTCTCCTGTAGAACAGAGAATGGATGATGAGACGGAGGTCGACCCTATGGATTACCTCAATACAAACGCGTATGACTGTGACATAGATATGATGAGTCAACCATATGACGAATCGGGCTATCAGCTTGCTAATGAGGATATGGATGATATGCCTGGGCAAGGTCGTACCATGGATTGCAGAAAGTCTCTCTTCATGAAATCCTCACAGGACACGCCTGAAGATGCCGCCTCAACACAGGCTCAACTAGACGGGCGCGAGGGTCGTACAGTACTTAGCCCAGGAACACTGGGCAGGGGTTAAGGAAGGGTCTAGAAGGTGTGCCCAAGAAAAAGGAGAGGAAGAGATCGGGGAAGGTAACTGCCTCCAAACAAGCCAGAGCACATAGCAGCCAGACGATGCATTCTGAAGAGCGTGTACCCGTGAAAGGCGCGGTCATGTTCCATCTCACGGGTGAGCCGATGCTACCGCCGATACTGCTGGAGGCACTATCAGGGGATCTCAGGAGACTGCACGACCATGTGCTATCGACTGAGAAAAGCCTACTAGCCTCAAAGGATCCAGGATATCCGACATACGCGGCTCGTGTGCCTGAGGGGAAGTGCTACGTCGACACACGGCCCGCGAAGGTGTTCTTCCTACGGTTTGACCATATCTTTGAGATGTTTCTAACCAGGCGGCTTGATTTTACTATCGTCCGCCTTTTTGCGCTACATATGAGCTCCGTCATGAAGAGTGAAGAAGTCTCGCAAATCTGTGTGGCGGATCCGTACTACATGCACGAGTCTTTCTTGAGTCTCGGCGACTTTGAGCGTGAAACTGCTGGGGAGTACCTCCAAAACTTCATGGTACAGAATAAGGACTAGGAAATTGTCCTCGTGGCTTATCATCCAAAGTAAGTCAGTTCCGGACAACCCTTTCATACATTTCAATCATTCCTTCTCTCTCATATGGGGAATAATTTGAGGTGTCTTTTCCCCACAGCAACGGGCGCGCCGTCCTTATCGTTCTTTACCCGCAAGTCTCCCATGCCGTGTATTTTGACCCTTCCAGAGACTACGAGAAAAAAGACTACACCGAATATTCTAGATGATGCTCTCCAAGGCTTCAGCTTTAGAGGTGGCCACGTACAGATCAAGAAACAAAGGAACAAGAAGATGGATTTCGCGCATAAAACTAACTTCTCCTGCATCCATGTCCCAAAACCAAGCAAGAAGGATGGATTCTACATCGTCCATCTCATGATTCAGTTCAAACCGGATCACCAAAAGCTTCGCATTAACAGCAGAAATGATGATCATATCCACAAGTGGCTAGAATCTCATGGAGAAGCGGATTATAAACTTAGAGATGACTTCTTTCGCATCCAAAGCGACATTGCGATGATCATCATGAAAGAAGTCGTTGATGAGAAGGGGATGTTCCACCACGGCCCTATATCGCGAGCTGACGTCCGAACTCGCATAGGCATGCAACGTCTAGACCTCACGCCGTTCAAGAAGCTAGGGTTCGTCCTCGATGATATGGAAGGATGGAACTTCTAGTGATTTATGATGCCGATGATGATGATATGTGTCGATTGAACTTGTATACTTTTTGTAGTGATGAAACTTTGTGATGTCCACGGTCCCTGCCGAACTTGCGTAACGCTACTTTGTTAGTTTGTGTACGATGACCTGCGTACCTCTAGTTAATTAATTTGCATACTGTATGTTGCATCTAGTTGCTAACCCTTTCTTTTTCGGTGTTGCTCTAGTTCATTTTGTTGCATATATATGATTGTACATCCTCTTCATGAACATGCATCTCTAACAGGTACCTAGTTTCTTGATGGCGAGATGGAATTGCTATGTCGTGTACAAAGGGAAGGTTCCGGGGGTGTACAACGAGTGGCATGAGTGTCAGGCGCAAGTGAATGGGTTCACGGGCGCCAGCCATAAAGGCTTCAAAAAGCAGACAAGAAGGAGAAGCTAGTTACTTGAGGTTCACGCTAGCGCAAGAGAGGACTCATAACCCCCACCTCATGTACTTCATAGTTCCGCTCTCACTCATAGTGATAGCACTTCTTGCGTATACCTTTGTTTAGATGGATGACGTTGTTGTAGTTGCAAGTATTCGAGGCTTGCATGTATCGCTATTTTCGAGATGATGACAAGATATCACTTTGTGTTGGATGATGATTATGATGAGACTATTTGTATTTACATGCTATGATTAAATTTGTGGTCTCGCAGGCATTTGTATGTGTATCATGATGACATTTCTATGTGCTAAAGATTCTTCTATAAAGCCTGTTCAAATACAAAACAAATATGCCACAAGAAAAACTACTTAAATTAGTACTAGCAAGTGTATAAAAGTTAGCAGCAGCGCCGCGATAGCAGTAGCGCGTCCAGGCAAAGCGCACTAGAGCTACTAGCAGTAGCGAGCTTCCGCTAACAGCGCTGCTGCTACACTTGTGTAGCAGTAGCGCTGGTGAGCACGCGCTACTGCTATGTGTTAGCTGTAGCGCCTTATTAGTAGCGCCTATCCCCGCGCTACTGATACATCTAAAACCCGCGCTGCTGCTAGCCTTTTCCCTAGTAGTGTCCATGGTGCATCTCCTGGAGGATCTTCTCAGCTTCACCTCGATTGACGCACCGAAGTAGGACATCTTGTCCATGAGACCGCCTGTATAGGACACCTGCTTCATAAAGATAAAAGGGGAGTCGCCGTTGTAGTTGGCGTCTCGCGACGGGGTCGTCGGGGAGACTGCCATGCTTGAAGTAGTCGAGGAAGGGTTGCAGCTACTCGTCTTCCTCCACGGCGTTCGTCATGATGGAGTTAACTTCATACTCCGCTGGGATATGCTCCAGAACAGCTGGGAGGAGCCACCTTTCCTCAACATTTACCTGCATGGTTTTATTATCTGGGAGCACCAATGCTGCCGCTAGTTTTGCCAAGGCATCAGCCGACGCATTTCTGCTTCGTGGGACATGGAGCACTTCAACATGTTGAAATTTTTCCATGAGTTCCGGGCCGCAATGTAGTACGGCACCAGTTCAGGCTTGCGAACTTCTTAGATGTCATTGACTTGATGAACAATGAGCTGGGAGTCACCAAAGGCCCGTAAAGAGCAGACATCCATGGAGAGCGCCAGGAGAAGGCTGAAGATGAGCGCCTCATACTCCGCTTCATTATTTGAGCATTCTTCTTTGATGAGGGAAAATGAGTGATACATCACCCCTCCTTCTGGCGTCTTGAACACCAAACCTGTGCTTGCCCTTCGTCTTGGGGCTCCATCAACATCGGCCTCCATGCGAGAGGTGCCGTCGAAGTAGAGCTCCCACGGTGCGTCGAGGTCGACGGTGAAGACCTCCTCGTCAGGAAGGTCGGTGATGAGAGGAGAATCATCTAGCATCGGGTGCGCCGCAAGGAACTCTGCCAAGGCTTGCCCCTTGATTGCCTTCTGAGGGACAAAGGTGATATCGAACTCCATCATGAGAAGCGCCCATTTTCCCAGTCACCCCATGAGCGCGGGCTGACTTAGCACATACCTTACAGGGTCCGCTCTTGCGACGAGCTGGATTTGGTGCTTCAGCGTGTAGTGCCTCAACTTCTTCAATGCGAAGATTAGGGCCAGGCATAATTTCTCTATCGCAGAGTAATTTCCCTCGGCCCCCACCATGGTGCGGCTCAAGTAGCAGCAGGCCACTTCCTTCCCTTCGTCATTGTTTTGGGCGAACAAAGCACCCACTGAAGTAGGCTGCGCTGCAATGTATAGAATGAGTGGGCGCCCCTTGACAGGAGCTGCCAAGACAGGTGGATTAAGGAGGTACCTTTTGATATCATCAAAGCCGCGTTGGCATCACTCATCCCACACGAATGGAGCTCCTTTCTTCATGAGGCTCGAGAAGGGTTGGATGCGTCTGGAGAGGTTGGAGATGAAGCGTCGGATGTACGCTAGCTTCCCTTGCAATGACCTCAACTCCTTGAGATCTTGGGGTGGTGGCATGTCGATGATGGCCTTGATCTTCTTAGGCTCGATCTCTATGCCTTGATGACGAATGACAAAGCCGAGGAAAAGGCCCGACTGAACACCGAAGGCACACTTCAACGGGTTCATCTTGAGTTGATGTTGTCGTAGCCGCTCAAAGACCACTCGAAGATCTTCTAGATGATGCTCACGTTCTTTGGTCTTGACCACCATGTCGTTGACGTAGCACTCCACCGAATGGTGGATTAAATCACCAAGAATGCACGTCATGGCACGCTGGTATGTTGCGCCGGCATTCTTCAATCCGAACGGCATGACGATGTAGTAGAAGTTGCCCTTCGGGGTCCTGAAAGCGGTGTCGATGGCATCATCTGGATCCATCTTGATCTGGTTGTAGCCCGATGAACCATCCATGAAGGATAGTGTGCCGTGTCCCGTGGTGGAATCGACGACTATCTCCGGGATCGTCAAGGGAAAGTCATCTTTGGGGCAGGCTCGATTCAAGTCGCGGAAGTCCTGGCAGATTTGTATCTGCCCATTCTTCTTCTCCACCGGGACGATGTTGGCGAGCCACCGTGGATACTTGACCTCTTTGATGAAACCTGCAGCGATTAGTTTGTCTAACTCAGCGATGACATCACCTTCGAGTTCTGGACGCAAGCATCGCGGTTTCTGCTTGATAGGACGGAATTGTGGGTCAATCGCCAGCTTGTGGGTGGCGACACGAGGGTCCAACCCCGGCATCTCCTTGTAGTTCCAGGCGAAGCAATCTTGGTACTCTTCTCGCTCCTCTTCCGTCAGCGTGGCACTAACAAAAGTGGGGCATGGATCGTCTTCAGTCCCGAGGTTAATCTGGACAAGCTCGTCGATGGTCGGCTGCCCCCCATCTTTGAGTTCTTGGGGTGCTGGTGTGGAGATGAACTCTTCATGATCACTTGGCTCGTCGTTGCCAGGGTTTTGTTGATGAGGAACGATGGGCGAAGTGTTGGAGTCGTCGCTCGATGAGACCGATGTGGCATGGCAGTTGACTCGTGCTCCACTGTCGGGCTCCTCCCCTTCATCAGCATTCTTCAACCCAAAAGGCATTCTGGTGTTGTAGAAGTCTTCTTCTAGCATCGGTCGCCCTTCGTCTTCTGGTTCTCGTGGCGTTGGCGCAGGGCCAAGCTTCCCTTCAATGCTAGGGGCGTCAAGATCGATGTAGCCGAGCCCAAACTTTGGTTGGGCCTTGCCTTTTTGCTTGACAAGGGCCTCCGCTTGTCTCCACCATTCCTCACATATAGCCGGTGGTGGACGCATCATGTTGTTTCGACGAAGAGTGATCCCGGCCTTCTCCAGCAAGCGAACCATCTTGGGCTTAGCCTTCATCGTGTGTAGGACCTCCTCTGGGTCACTGCAAGGTTTGGGAAACTCACATATAGAATCACATTGTTTTACCTGGGGAACCTTGTAGAAAATGGTATGGACTCCACATCCGGATAAGTTGGGAATCACCCAAACCTCCAATGGAGAAGCCACTGAGATGTAGAGTGATGGGGGCTGCACACCTTGAGCTCCCCTTGTGACCTCCTCCATCTCTTTTATTCTTGTTCTAACCACTCCTTGTGCGGGCGCGGGTTCCTCCTTTGGAGTCCCGCGTGCCCGCAACATGATCGTTGGTGGCGCATCATTGCTGCCCATTAGCATCTTTCGACCTTCCTGGGCACCTGCAGAGCTTCCAAGTGTTAAATAGCTAGGGTCTCGGTGCGCCGAGGTCGATGAAGAAGGGGTAGCCTCCTGACGAGGCATCGTTGCCAACCTCAGGGTGGCTGACGTTGATGTCAGAAATCTTGCCTTCAATAGTAATGGGGCTGTTGGAACAGGGTCAAAGGATCCTGTCCCATGCGAGGTCGAAGTAGAGCTCCCGATCTTTGCAGGGGAAGAGCGATTGGAGTCATGGCGCCCTGTTGAGGATGATCGCCTATGTCCTTGGCTCCTGCGGCTTCGCGGGAAGGAGTCCTTTGCCTCGGAAGGTGAGCATGGCATGAGGAGGCGCTTTACCTCGGCCGCTAGTGCCACACCTGGCTTGATCAAGACATCAGCCGAAGGTGCCGTCCGCCCTAACTGTTGGTTGCTTCCTTCTATAGGGAAGTAATACTTCGCATCTGCATGGTGAGATTCCTGCACAGTGTAAGGAGAGATGTTGCCGATGATGCGCTGTTGTGTGCCTTGGGTGTCAAGAAACTTCAGGCATTGGTGAAGAGTGGATGGCACAACCCGGTACTTGTGAATCCACGGCCTCCCCGAAAGGGCCGAGTAGGAGGTGTTCTCTTCAATGACGAAGAACCGCACCTTGAAGCTGAATGTAGACATCTGGATCTTTACCGTGATGGCGTCGAGCGTTGGCTTTCCCTGGTTGTCGAAGCCGCAGATCATTACATCCGTAGACTCCAAGTCGTCCACCATGAAACCAGCCCGCGTCAAGCTCCGAAGGGGCAGGATATTCACGGCGGACCCTGGGTCGATGAGGATCCCGCGAAGGTGTGCTGTGCCAATATTACCTTCCACGTAGAGCGGTCGGTTGTGGTCACTATCATCTATGAGCTTGTCTTCCTCGTCGAATGTTATTTCATTCATGAATAGGGGGTTGGAGAGGAGGCGATGCTTCGCCATGGACACCTCATAGAGCTCCGGAGCTTGAAGCGCCTTGATAAGGGCTTCACGAAGGTCGGGCACCATCATGAGGGCGTCATGCACACTCAAAAGTGCAGGGATTCGCTTGAGGTCGGCAATGATGTTGTAGTCGACGTCATGCTGCTTCGTCTTCCCTTGGCCTTGTTCTTCATGCACTTCCTCCTGCAAGGGTGCCTCTTTTGAGGCAGCCGTCTTGGGCACCCTTGTTGGCTTGATCTTCAGTGGCTCAGGCAGAACCTTGCCTCCGCGCAAGTTCATGTTCACCTCTTCTGCTTGCACATCCTTCTTCGTGTCTTCAGCGTGGAACACTTCTTGCTCTTCGGGTGTGAACACATCTTCCGAATCAGAGCTTGGTGTGTCGCTATAGCTGAGGATGACGTTGCAGCTTTCGCTGTTTGATGATTGGGATGATCTAGCTCCTTCTTGGTATTCTTCCCTCCCATTTGCCGGTACCTGCACTCCAGCGCGTGGCATGAACTGCTCCAAGGTGGGCAACACGCGCCCTAGCCGTGGGAACGACTCGTTTCCCTCCGACATAGGGGCGAATCTTGGTGGAGGGCAGCGTAGACTCGGATCGACTCGTCTTAGGATCCTCGGGGCGGCTTGCACCAGGGGAGCTGGGCAAGGAGGCCGAGGTGGAAGGTTCCTCAGGTACGCCCTTCGGTGAACCATTCTCCAAGGCTCCTCCATGTGGATGGCCGGGGTTGCCTCCTGATGGAGTGAAAGTGCTTGCGTTGTGGAGAGAACCAGGCTGGATACCTGGTCTTCAACCTGTGCGAGCGGCACCCACTTTTCTTCGTGCTCCTTCTCTTGACATGGTGAAGGGGATGAGGCCACACTCACCATGTTCACCGCGTGGTAGTCCGGTTTGATGGCTTCTGGGTCCAAGTTGATCCTCTTCTCATTAACAGCTCTTTGGAGCCATTCTTTGAAGGCGACACAATCCTCGATGATGTGACCCACATACCTGTGGTATGGGCAAAACAATGTATTATCAGTCATCCTTACCTGATCGGGCCTCCAAGGTTCTGGAAGGTTCAATACTCGATGCTCCATTAGCTGACTGAACATGTCCTTGACAAGTTCACGATGGAAGATGTGCTGCCTCTTGAGGAGCTCCTAGATCGACGGGCGTTGTCTTCCTACCACCTGTTTGCCTCTTGTGCCCAAGACGGGCACCTGGCCTTGGGGTGCGGATGAGAAGATCTTGGTGGTGTTCGCTTCTGCCGGCGCCTTCAGCTTGCCCCCATTGTTAGCTTGCTTGGATGTCGCGGCGAAGCGCTTGGCAGGGTCGAATGCGCTGGCATTCTTGTAGGGCTCCATTATCTGCGGTGATTTCTCGAACTCAAGCTTCGTGGCTGCTACCGCCGTGCTTAGGGCACTAAAGGTTCTTGGCTCGCGCCGAGAGACCTCTAGTGACCAATGTTATTGCATCCCATGGACGCACATCTCAATGGCGTCCTCAAGGTGCATCTCTCTAGCGAGGCGCACATAGCTGTTGCAGAATCTGATGATGTAGTCATCGATGGACTCGTCTCGTTGTTGTCGAACTTGCGCCAGCTCGACGATGGAGAAGTACTTCTTCATGGCGACGAAGTGCTTCTTGAAGACCTCCTTCATGCCCGCCCGACTTCCAATGGATCCAACCGGTAAACGACTGTACCAATGGAATGCAGGTCCTGTTAACGACCCTGAAAATTGACGCAAGAGGAGTGACAAGCTGTTTGCCGTGTCGCCGCATGCCGCCTCAAAGTACGCCAAGTGCTCCCTTGCATCACCGGTTCCATCGAATTGGCGGAACTTTGGTGGGTGCCACCCTGAGGGGTATGCGACCATGTCGTGCCACGCCTCATAAGGCTTCTCTAGCTCACTCTCTAAGGTGCGAGGGGCTTGATCTATCGTCATTTGCTTGAACTTTTTGGCCACCATATCTTCGACGATGTCGTGGTAGTCCTTCAACATGCTCGCATTTGGTGCCATGTTGGCAGAACCGACAGGGCTAACCAATGGCCGAACATGTGTGCTGGGGTCTTGGTGTTGACGCACATCATTAAGTGGCGGCACTACATGAGTGTCACCAAGTAGCTCTTCTTCTTGTGGATCCACCACCCGTTGCGGCGCACCTCGTGATGGAGCGCCTTGGTTGTTCATCATGAGCTTGATGAACTGGTCAAGCTTTGACGACAACTGGTTGATTGTCTGGCGTTGGTCCCTAACCTATTCTTCTAAGGAAGCTTGACGCGCCGCTACTGCATTTGCGGCACCTGGATCCTGGACGACGGCACCGGGATCTTCGGGGGCACCGCCACTGTTCACCATGCGAACTGGCGCAGTTTGGAGATCTCCAATACCATCTTCGGAATCTGATAAGTCAGACGGAAAAAGGTCTTGGTAAGGAGGGGAGTTCGGGTGCATCTCCAACGAAGGCGAAGAAGATGAATCGAAGAAGCTCTCTTCGTCACCGAGGTCGTCCTGGTGCTCTCCATCTCCAACGAGCCCATTTGTTACGCTCTAACGTGCGATGGACCTCAGTCGCGTGTTAGCTCCAGGCTGACTTGCAACCTGGTGAAGTTTGTTAGGGTCTTCAGGAAGACGAGCCTTGATGTCGGTGTAGCAGCGTGGCGATATGTCTCGATGTCGCGAAGTACTCCCATCCGCTAGCGATCCTTTGCCTGCAGTTACAGGAAGACATGGGGCCTTGGATCTTGCACCTTCTTGTGATGACGAAGAGCTTGTCTTGGGGCCTCCCTCTGCTCCTTTGAACCATGCACACACCTGGCCAAGGCGTGGTAAGAAAGTCTTCCGGAAATCTGCCTTAGGGTTTGGCACGATCTCTTCATCTAAAGGATAGCCAAACTCCTGGGTGATGCGAGGAGGTTGCCATCCATTACTTGACTCCTGACTGGGTTGCACTCCTAGCGTGCCACATAAAGCAAGGTTCTTCTCAACTGGTTCCTTTGCTTTGTCTGCCTCGTGCTGAAGCTTATTAGCCTCCCCATCTTGGTCCAACTTATCAGAGGGAACAAGTGGAGGATTCATGGAAAGTGATGCGTCTGGTTGGAGAGCGGCCTTGGATGTAGCCTCAGGAGCCGCTTCGTTGCTGGTGGAGGTCGTTGGCTTGGTTACTTCAATGCCGTCCATTGCCGTGGCCGACGGGGGCGGTGTCTTCCGGTCCTCCAATGGGGGTGGTGTCGTCGCTGCCTTCACCTGTTCACCATCTTTTGGGGGAAGTGATGAAGAAGGCATCTCCTTGCTCCTTTGCTCTGCACTGCTTGTGGAGGACTTGCGCGGTTTGGGCGCCAAACGACTAAGCAGGTAGTTATACCGCTCATGTCGCTCTAAGTCGGGGGAGATGCGAAACCTGATTCTGTCATTTTCTTGAACGACCGCGCCATCTGGTCGTAGGCGTACTTGGGTGTGTCGAAGGACTAAGTCCTCGAGTTCTTTATATAGAACTTGGCGGTTTCTCCGACGCCTCTCGCGCTTGTGTTGGTTATCCGTCGGAACAGCGCCAGCTCTTAGTGGCACTGGCGGCGTGGGAGAAGTGGTGGTGCAGGTCGTCGCGCAGATGAGGAAGTCCTGTCCATCGTTGCCTGTAGTTGTGGATGATCTCCCCGTCTGGGCGGGGAAGATGGCCGTGGTGGAAGCGTTGGTCGCGGAGGGTCTCGTGGGCGCCATTCCTGACTGGGCCATGCGTTCCTTTCTTCCTCTTGGTGTCTTGACCATCGGTTCCAATGTGGGGCATGTTGGGATGCCTTCGTTGTTGAAGGTGTCGGGTTGGTGGCGGTGGTCGTCGAGGTGCCAATGTGTGGCGCTCATGTTGAGGGCGATGACTCGGGGTTTGACGCCTGGTCCCTCCTTCACCTTGTGGTGATGATGTACCTGGTGCCGCTGGATCAAGTAGCCGCCTCTAGATGTTGTTCATCTGCTCTTGGAGTTGGCGAAATTCTCGCCGCAGGTCTTCGTAACATGGCGCTGGGGCTTCATGGAGAAGGATAGAAAACTTGTTGTCGTTCGTGAGAGATCCTCCGTCGACCGCTGAAGTGTGGAGGCATGACGCCCATGCCCCCCGTCGAGTATCTTCATGGTTGATGGAGACTGTAGGGCCCGGTAGAACAGGCTCCTTGCGTGAATGCCGCTTCCAGAAGTCCTTCATAATGGTCCGCCTCACCAGCTGCTTGATCTTGGTTGGCTCGTATGCCCAGTCGTCAGGGAACAAGTCGTACGGAGGGCCCTGGGTGCTCTGGTAAGTGAACACCTTGTCCGCCAAGTCCCTTGCTCCGAGGGACCAATCCTCCTCTGGTACCGTGCTCTGAGCAAGGTGTGAGGTAATCTGCTGGTGGAGTCCTTGTACCTTGCGATACTTCCTCCTATAGTTCCGAAGAGGGTGCGGGCTTTCCGACAAACGTGCGTTCGCCATGAGTTTCCGCAAGTTCTGGGCTATGCCTCCAAACCTTCGAGCAGCTCAACCTCGGTGCGTCAAGGTGCTGGTCGTGAAGGCTTCAAGTGTGGAAATGGGGTAGGGGCATGATGGGATGCCGCTCTTGCCCGCCTGTTGGCGGCCTTGGCACCAAGGCGTTGAGCCGCCTCCACGTCTCCTTTCATATCCGCCCTTGTCGATTCCTTCAACAGGGCACGTGCCTCGAGCATTAGCTCGCGACGCTCCTTCTTCGCCTTGGCGGCCTCCCGCCTTTGCACCTTCCTCGACTACACAGTTTCGAACTGCGCAGGATCTTGAGCTTCATGCACGTAGACCTTGTCACCGAGCTCGATGACGATCATTGCTGGCATCGATCCAAACTGAAGCACTGATGGTTCCGAGTTGCTTCCGTGTGAGAGTCCACCTGCAGAAAAAGGGATCTCGATCAACGGAAATCCTCGCTGATGCCTTGTCATCCAGCATGCTGTGTGGATTGGGAGATGGGCGAAGATGATTCAGACGACCACAACGAAGCAGAGATGGGAGGAGAACCACGTCCCACCGGGCGTGCCATTTTGTTTGACATGAAAAATAATAACAAACAACGATGGTTATCGTGTTACTATCTCTCTATGCGCCAGGGGAAATAAAAAAATTACGGGCGTGCCAGTGTACTAAGTACACAAATAAACATAGGGAAACATGCACTTTGTTAATCTCTCATTGGAGAAACAAAATTACAAGATCCCTTTACATATGCGCTCCGTGGCCTACTAGCGCGGCCTGCCTGACTGTAGCGATTGTGGTCTCCTGGTTCCCGGGGCCTCGGGAGGCTCCCGGTTAATTACTCCCGCGGGTTACTCCACGGGATACCTCCAATTAAGCCGTATGGTCATCTTTGTCGTCTTCGCTTCGCGTTCTCCATGCATGATGATGATGATGTGCGTGTGGGCGGCGGCAGAGCCCGTGTCCTCGTCGCTACACGTGTCGAATGTAGCCCGTCCTCGCCGTCATGCCTCGTCGTTCTTGGTGGCGTTGGAGTAGTTGGTGTTGGAGTAACATGGGTCGCGCTCGGCTTAGACTTCTTGACAACATGTTGCTTTATCGGGGTGTTCAAGGGGCTACGCCTTGCGGGTGTAACGGTTTGGGAGACCGGCGTCAGCGTAAAAATGGACACGCGCTCATGTTGGCGTGGCCGGGGTGGTTGGCACCTCATCTCGGCTAGACGCCGAGTATTCGGCGGTCCGCCAAGACAAAGGAGGCCGCCCCACGAGGCCGTGGATAGGTGGCGTTGTAGAGGCCGCATCACCTTGGGCTGGTGCTACGCCAAGGGGTGACCTGTACGCCGGCGACGCCGTGGACCTGTTCGCCACGGTGGGTGCACCTCTCAAAGGAGGGGCCGGTCTTGTACTCCGTCGCTGCAAACTCCGGCTCGGTGAAGGATTTGTACGCCATTGACCTGTTCATCGGGGACGCGTACCTCGTGAAGGAGGAACCGGTCTTAGATATGTGGTTGCGGATATTGTTTCCACCAAGGGCATGTACGCCGTGATGGGAAAGACGAGTCTCGGGCTGCGCCGTCAGCGAGCTCCAGCTCTGCCGCACCATCCCCTACACGAGTGCGACGCAAAACCTATATGCCGTGATGGGAAAGACGAGTCTCGGGCTGCACCGTCAGCGAGCTCCGGTTCCGCCATGCCGTCTCCTCCAAGAGCGTGATGCCAAAACCTGTACGCCGTGATGGGAAAGGCGGGTTTCGGGCAGCGTCGTCAGCGCGCTCCGATTCCGCCACGCCGTCTCCTCCAAGGGTGTGACGCAAAACCTGTACGCCGGTGTACCCTTTGCGATGAACCTGTTCACCGTGGCTCTGTTCGTCGCCATTTGTGTGTCGCGACCTGTACACCAGGGGGTGTTCGCCGAGCGCCATGAAAGCCGCCAAGCTAGGGCGCCGGGGCTAGCGGTTGGGCTGCGTCGTTGGCGAGCTCCGGCTGCTCCCAAGTCATCTCCAGCCAAGAATATAACACCTGAAAGAGAAAGACTTCGCGTAGACAAACTCCGACGGTGCCGAGGCAGTTTTCTGTTCCGATGAAGTCGTCTCCAGCGGCGGCGACGGGATCACACGAGCGTCATCTCCGATGACCGGCACGTACCTTGGCATGCATGCTGGATGTGAAGGAGAGAGACAAGAGAAAAATTAGACAATCATCTCACCATTCGGAAAAGTGAACTTGGTGTTCATGTCGATGCCGCCGAGGTCCCTTGTGTGTAGATAGATGAACGCCGGCCTCCTCCTCTCCGTGCACGCCGGTGTAGATGGATGAACGCCGGCCTCCTCTCCGTGCACGCCGGCGTGCGTGAGTCCTTCCTCTCCCTGATCGTGCGCGGATGTGAAGGGCGGCGGCGTCTACGCGTGTCCCTGGTGCCTCCTGGTGCGAGGCCTCTCCCTTTGCAAATGGCTTTGTGAATCTATATATAGGCAGAGCAGGGTGCCGCGTCCCGCCGTCGCTGGTTGTTTTGCCATCCCGGATATCATGGGCCGTTTGAGCGGATAAACATTGAGCTTTGACCCTCGCTCAAGTTGATCCGATGCCACCGTAGCCCATGGCCAAAATACATGACGTGCACGTCGGGCCTGCAAAAATAAACATGGCACACATAACATGCATAATAGACCTGTCTTCTACGTGGTCGCTCGGTGTTTATCTCTTGGAGGTCGACTGATATGCGTACGTGTATTCGGATACATATGCGTATTTGCCGGCCATGCGGGTATTAGGAGAGGTACAAATACAGGCGTACGAGTACCTGGGTCTATGTACGACCTGGCCGCGGCATCTACGGAGATGCGACCTGCACCGAGTCGTCTGCAGGGTTAGCTTAAATTTGTACATGATCAATACGTGACTAGTGCAGGTCATAACATGCATGAGATAAATAAATAAAAAAACGTGTGGATGCATGCATCAGTACGTGAGGCAGTCATTAGTCACTGTGTATAGTGTATATACACGTTGGTGCACATGCAATTATTCGGGAAATTCCTTCAAAACTAATAAAAAAAAACTCCCTGATTATATAGTATTGCCAAAAACCCATCAAACACACCCGTGTCTCACCCCACTCCCACCCCAGCCGCCAAATGAACCCTAGCCCTCTTTCTCCTTCCCCTCGATCCCCACGAGCCGCCGCACCCCTCCCTCGATCCCCAGTTCCCCACGATCCTCTCCTAGCCTGCAGCCACCGGCCTTGTCTCTCCACTCGCCTCCTCCTTTCCTCGACCATGTCGTCGTTGATCCTGCCGCCGGCCTTCTCCTCTGCTTGCCTCCTCCAGTCCTCTTCCATGTCGCCGTTGATCCAGATCGGACCCTCTCCTTGCGCGCCCCGTGTTCCTCCTTCCAGCCAATTGGGCACATCCGCACCAACCCTAGCCCCCGATGCAGCCATCCACTCCTCCCTCCTCCTCCCCCTCCCCCTCCCACAGCCGCCGCACCCATCGATTGGCCCCCTGGCGACCCCCGGGTCGGCAGTGGATTTCTTGAGCCTACGCACCCGGGTCGCGCTATCTCGGCCGCTGGCTTCCGACGCCCTACCTCAAGATGCTCAGCAATTATGCTCGGTTACCTGGTCCGATTACAATGGCGGATGGATGTTACGGCGACCGTCGTCGTAGGGAGTCTTGGACGTACTAGGCTCTGCACATGTTTGTTTTTTTGTGCCAGCAAAAAAATATACTGGAAGCACACCCGTGACACCCACGATCGAGGCTGCAGCGTCCCTCTCTGTTCACTCCCATTATACTCGCTCAATGGAGGAGGGCATGGTCAGTCAGCGCTCCCATGGCGAGGAGCTCTGCCCCATCGATACGGCACAGCTCGACGCCATTGGGTACGAATCAAACATTTTTCTTGCTGATTTACAAGATCTGGTTCAGATTCCCGAACGCTGATTATTTCTTCCAGAAGCGTGATGATTCAATCTGGCCATGGAAGTATGATTAGCTGCATGTTGACGGAGGCAGCTGGAACTGAACCTAGATTTAGCTCTCCGCATCCCGTCCGGATAACTCTGCAATACGCAGATAGAAAAGCTAAGCAACATACGGATAAAATCAAACCTGTTGCCGCCCAACCCCCTAACTCCCATCTGCATAAGTGGCTTTGCCAAAGAAAATTGGGACTCGTAATTACCTCCTCCCTGCCAACGGCTGATGGCGCCGGAGATGGCTCGCCGCGATGCACGTCCAAATCTGCTTCCGCACACCCGGACGGGCCAATGATTCCCCTGCTCCCTCTCCAGCAAGTGAAGCTGCCCCTCAGATCTCGTTTCTTCTCTCGTTCTCAAACTTCATCCGCTACCCCCGCCGCCGAGCTAGCTCCACAGGAGCACGGAGGAGAATTTGTCACGGGACGACTGCGGATGACTCCTCTGTCTTCTTTCTGGAGATGCCTGCTTCCAAGCCCACATGCATCTGTCCTTTTGTGCTCCTAGCCCAACTAGGCCGATCACGGCCATGTACGTCTGTAATCCTCTGCCAGCAAACATGACCCCTAGTGTTTTCTGTTCCATGTGGCGCACATCCCAAAGAATATGCACGTCCAGGATAGCAGTACCCGGGTGCGTAAGCTCACAGGAATGATTTCGCCCCCGGGTCGGGGCTCGAAAGAAGGTCCGGGCCTACGAGGGAAAGCAGCGAGGGTTGGTGCAGCGGCAAATGCGGGTGGGATCTGCCGTGGAGGGAGGCTCGTCAAGCCGGAACAACAGGAGCAAGGAGGTCGTGCAGGCGCGAATGCTGGCGGGGTCGGCCGTGGAAGAAGTCTCGCTGGACGGAGCATCAAGAGCAGGGAAGTCGAGGTGGTTCAGGTTTGCCTCTATCTCCTCCCCACTCTATCTCTGCCCTCTCTCTTATTTTCCCCTTTGTCTCGTGGATAAGGGCGTTAGTGCACCACGAGGAGTAGATCGAGCGTGGACCATAGCTGCAGGATCAAGGAGATGTTGGTGGTTCTGGCAACAAGGAGCTGCTGGTGGTTCTGGCAACAAGGAGGATGATCAAGAAGGATTGGGGAACACCAGCAAAAAAAGTACCGGGGGAGACGGGCGGGACGAAGGCATGGAGATAGTTGTTTGGTGCCAACGTGCGTTTGGTGTTGATTGCTGGCTGGCCGACTACGGTGTGCTACCGGCGATGAGATCCAGGAGGAGGTGGCGGCTGACAGGGAGACGAGGTAGGGATGAATTGTCGATTAAGATGCAGAGCTGCTGTTTTTATCATGTTGTTCTTATCCTGCTCACTGTGATATTTGTGGAAAATATTTGCACTATGGTTTGGTTAAGATATAGAGCTACTATTTTTATTCTACATTACCTCGTGGGTCTCATTATATGGATTAAGTACAAGGCATCTGTGGTTCAAAAGTTTTTAGTAACTTGTGTTTATCTTTACTGTCCGGTGTCGAATTGACCGATTAGTCGGTTGAATTGATTGTAAAGGATTACCCAATGTGGTTATCTGAAGATTGTAGTTTACCATATATGCTTACTACAAAATGCTTATTTCGCTTCACATGTAAGGCTGTAACAGGAGGCATTTCTCGCACCTTATTTCTGCAGAACCTTTTTGCTTGCATTCTCGTGTCTTTTGGCAAGGAGAAAATTATCATTTGGAGGGGAAAAGACAGATGAAAACATGCATGATAGTATATGCAATTGACATACCCTTCAGTTCTTGAATCAGAGTTCAGTGGTGAAGAACACTACAATTTTTTGGCCGATGGATTGGTCTGAATATATTGTAAGGGATTTTGCATGAAGTGGTTATTCAAAGAATGGAACCAATTTTATGGTGAGTCTCTCCTGTAGGATTCTACTAATATTTATTTGGCTTGAAGAATGTTACATGACGTATTTCTCTTCCCCTTGTGTATGACTTTTTCCTTACATTCTCGTATGTTTTGACAAAGAGCAAATATTATTTGCAGTGAAAAATACTATGATTAAAGCATACACGGTAGTAGCCCGAAATATTATTTGTTGCCTTAGTTATAATGATCTATATAAGGAATTTCATCCTGATATGTATGCGTACATTTGTTTTGTTATAGATTTTACTGAATGGATATGGTATAACCTCCATGATATTTGAGTGGTCCAGAATCAAGACGCCCTGAGAATTTTACCCTTCGATGAACAATGCAAGGTTTCTTTTGCTCTAAATTTGAATCCCAATAGGAATTCAACGGGAATTTAAAATTCTTAGTTGATGATTCATTTCAGTGTTCAGTACAACGAGGCTAGATTATTTTCATAAAATGCCTGCCAAAATCATCCTTCGGTCATTTTTTACTGCTCTTGTTTGGTTGTTTAATGCTGAGTAATCAAATATATTCCATGAAGTGTTTCTTGGTATTTTACAACCGTTTACTCTGAATTCTGGTCTTCATGCCTTCAGACAATTTTCAGGTTGCTTTTCCACGATTTCAAATAACTTATACTGCGCTCGGGGCGTATCTAGATCTAGCACAGAAGAGATGTGTTTCTTGAAGACCCGAAAAATGATAATACTAACAGGATTGTTTTTAATAATGCCAGTACCGCTCCATAAAATAAACATAGAATTACAAAGCTCGTGTTCACTCCTGCAAAAAAATTCATAACAGTTAATTCTGCTGTAGTTGTAGATGTACATCCTTTAATTCTAAGGCCATTCATATCGTTGCAGATTTTGCCTATTCTCTGAGATGGATGATGATGAGCGGTGCAACCGAAAATTCAGAGCTGGGCTTTACACACTTTAGTGGGTTAGTGAAGTTCCAGTTTTTCTTCTTTACCCTATTGCTGCTCTGTTGTACAGAGAGCAGTGAGTTTATATTAGCTAAATGTTAGATTGGAATGCAAGAGTAGCATGACAACACCAAGGTAGAGACCTTAAGAGAAGCAAGGGGATGGACCAAGGAAACTAGAACCGTGCTGTCGTGATGTGGGTCGTGTCGTCTTTGTCCATCTCCATGGAGGTATATATACATAGATTAGGTATAGGAAAGGAGACCGTCTCCATGGAACTCTGACTGGTGTGTAATGTCCTCATAGGACTGGACCGTTTACAGAGGGAGTACTTGAAAATAGATTCTTTATATATTGTTTGGTTCCATCAGCCGCATAACCTAAATTAGCAATTAGGTATCTAAACAGTGTAGTGTAACCATTGTGCTTGCTGCAGTTTTACTTTAGTGTTGAAATGTTTTTGTTAGCTTGTTCTGTACTACGAAATATTTTTGTTTTCCCAGCCATTGTTTTCTAAATGAAGGGGAGCCTTAGCGCAGTGGTAAAGCTGCTGCCTTGTGACCATGAGGTCACGGGTTCAAGTCCTGGAAACAGCCTCTTACAGAAATGTAGGAAAAGGCTGCGTACAATAGACCCAAAGTGGTCGGACCCTTCCCCAGACCCTGCGCAAGCGGGAGCTACATGCACTGGGGCTGCCCCTTTAGCCATTGTTTTCTAAATCCTATCAGCATATTACATGATATGGCCTTTGAAGTTTCTGTTTTATAACGAGCTTTGCACCAGTCAACTTGAGTATGGTATGGTTTATTCTTTTCTGTTGCGGCTATTCCAGAGAAATTTAGAGCTCCACAACCTTCTGAAGACTTAGCAGAGATGAAACAATCAATCCGTTGAGATGCATCACATGATCTTTTTCTCTTGACATTGATGGGTATTGAACCCATAGATCAGCTTATCAATGGAACTCTTATTGGGTTGAGAAGGTGTCACAAAAACTAAAGAGCAGTTTTAATATGGTCCCTGATTAACTCTTACCTTCTTACCTATTTTGTGAAGGGGGTAAGATGGACCTTGTTAAAATTAGCGAAAACTCAAAAACAGGGCGATTAACTAAGGAAAGAAGCTAAGAAGCATCAGGAAGGAATTTTAGGATGGTACCGCGGTCAAATGCATCCTAGGATAGGTACTTTAAGAATTATGGTGTGTTCTTCTCCTTTTTTGTTTACCTTAGCCACATAGGTTAGCCTCAATTTATTATTATCCTTCTGTTTAGAGTAGATGCTTCCATCAGAACTGATATCCATAGGGTCAGCTCGAGATCCCCTCATCTCAGCCGTCACACTGACCTACGAAGCCATCAATTCTCAATCAAAACAATGGCAGCTTATAAATAACCATTGGAATAACTGCATAAATTTACTTCCATATGAGTGCATCCCTAAATAGAAATGATCGCATCACAAGATCTATAATGCCTAGAAAACGAGACAAAAGGGGTGTGAATCGCCACAAAAAAGAGGGGAGATGCAAGATCGAGATAAATGGAAAGTAAATCCATGCATGCAGATAAATCCGAAATCAAAAGAGGTAAGAAATCGCACCGGTCGGCGGCTGAGGAAACGCCTCTGTCACCCAGCTGAGAAACCGAGAAAGAAAGGAAGGGGATAGACAGTCTCCGCTGGATCTGCCCCCGCCGCTTCATATTCAGCTCCTCACGGGCCACAAGCATCGCTCTACATGGGCTGGGCTAAATAACATATGGGCTATCCTAATACCTCCTGGTCCCTATATCTCCGTATATTCACAACAAAGACATGTTTTTTTCTTAGGTTTCTTATCTTTTTCCCTCTTTTTTGTAGGAAAAAGATGCACGGCCAGGTTTCTCATCATGATAACCATGTTTTCAAACTTGCTAAAAAATACAACCATGCGAACTTTACTCTCTCATCATAGTGGCCATATTTTCAAACTGAACATATTCATATTATGCAAAGTTTCCCTTTTCCCAGACTATTATTTAACAACGTAATAAACATGTTTAAAAAATAGCATGATTTAGTTGAAGGTACTTGCAGCATGAAACTATTTTTATCGACAGCATGTCTTCAGCAGGTCTCTGCGCCATTTGGCGCAACGGGTCAACTAGTAGTATTAAGAACTTGATGAAGATGTTGTTGTAGTCCCCCCCCACGTCGCTCCAGCAAGGCGACCGGGGGGCAACCCTAAATCCCACCGGTATCCGCTCCCTCTTCCCTCCTCCTACCTCGCCGCCGCACGAGGGCGCGGCCGGGCGATGCCCAGTTGTCGCCGGCGGTAGCGGGGCCTCGTGGTCCTCCTGCTCAGGCGGTGCTGGCACGGGCCGGCGCCTCGGGTCAGAGTGTGGAGCTGTGCCGGGCGACACGGCGGTGCAGCGGGCAGAGGCGGGGCTCCGGTGCCTCTGCTCCCTCGCGGCGGGCGGCCAGGTGATGGTGCGTGCTCGGCTCTCCAAGATCAGCGGCGGCGCGGCCAGATCTGTGGCCTGACGGGTGCGGCTGGACCTGGGGCCGGGCGACGCGGGCCGAGGGCGGGACAGGCTGCAGCGTCGCAGCAGCGGAAGGTTGGTGGGCGGGCCGGTGAGCTTTCTTGGTGGTCGGCGGCGGACCTTGGGGTTTTCGTTGCCGGTGGACGGGTGTGTCGGTGGCCTCGCGTGGAGCTGCACCGACTGCTGAGGTGGGGTGACACAGGGGGTGTCAGGTGGGGAGGTAGGCTGGAGGGATGGGAGGCGCCGACGAAAGATCGGGCCACCCGTCACCGACACAGGGGTGTGCCGGTCGTGGATGCGTCCGCTCCCTCTCCTCCCCCTTTCCCCGACTGGGTGCGGGCTGATGCAGCTCTGACGTTGTTCGAGGCAAGACATATGTTGCGGTTTTGGCGGTCGGGTGCGTCCTTTGGTCCAAAGCCGGTCACTTTGGTTGATCTCGGGGGTTTCTGGATGTAGGGCGGCGGCCCTAGCGGTGGGAGACGCGGCGTTCATGGGCGGAGCATGCGTCTCAGGTGCGGGTGCGCAACCATGGCCACGCGGGTGGTTTGGTTGCGGGTGGTTGGCGGAGATAGGGTGCGTCGGAGGGGTGTGAGCGCCGGGGTACACCACTTGCTCAGGGGCCGACGATGGCGACGTTCATGGACGTCGTATCCTTCATGAAGGCTCCGTCGCATTGTTCCCACTCCTTCGTGATGCTCCAGGTGAAAATTTGATCTTCGTGATCAGACGGTGGCGGCTACTCATAGTCGTGCCCTTCTGGAGGCACCGTCCTGGAGTCCTTGCTCCGCCGTTATCCGCCTCGCCTCTTCACAGAGGATTGCGATGGAGGTCTCTGTTGGCTCCAGGTGATTCATGTTGTTTGGTAGTTGTTGGGGTGGTGTGCGGTGTTCGGCACCTTTGTCACTGTTAGCTGTATTTAGTTAGTGCTATCTAACCTGTGTCATAACGTCTAGCATTATGGCTTAGTGCTAGAATGTAGGTCTACAGGCTTCACTCTTCATTATCCACCATCTCTTGATGTGGAACTGAACCTGTACGAGCTGTATATAACCAGATCAATACTAGTGAGAACCATCACAGCAAATAACCTTTCTGACTGTCACTCCTAGGTAATTATGTAATCAACTATCAAGACATCCGTGTATTTGTGCGGCTAGTTTTCTTTATAGAGTTTATGATTTCACATCTATGTACGATTAAAGAAACTGCAGTCAATGTTAATCTTTAGAAAACATGCACGCCTTATAGTATCCAATGGAGTGCCACAACACTTCTTTGGCTTCTAGAGAAATCTTCAAAATGCATATAGCACCGCGGTCCATTCAAAATTTCAAGGTGATCCTGGGAATCATCCTGCGAGGAACAAGCAAATGGACATGCACTAGAATACTAGCAAGAAAGGCGGGGCTCTATATTTGCATAATAAAACTATGTCACTAAAGCTCACTACTTGGTAGGTAGTTTTGATTTGGAGGTCTGATGATCCTCGGCAAGGTGCATGCTCTGGAGACCCTCTATGCGGTCACCAACTGGAACCACACTGTGAACGTTAGTTGATACAGGCAAAATTTATAACAGGGGAGCTACTGCTGAAAGAGGGACACTAACAAACAATAAAAAATGTCCATGTGCTCATATGGCAGTATTGAATTGTATGAAAGCATCCATCACATGGATGTTGCACCACACAATGTTCATATTTAAGTGTGAGAAGAGAGATGGAGAAAAGATTCATAAACAAACCATCGTGCGTCGACTAAGGAGTAGAGCTTAGTTGTTGCTAGCTAGGTTCATTTTAGCATGCCGCACATTGAATGTACTCTAGTTTTGCGCTTAGTTAGAATTGCTTTTTAGCGTTGTCGAAATCCACATACACCCTAGCTAGGACTGGGAACCACCAGGATTTATGACTAGACGGGATTGGCTTGATGTGCAAAATAACCTTGCCAAGATGGCCAGGTGGAGATGGACTCCTTTAGCAATTTGCCATTCTAGTGCATTTTGTTAACTAGGCACGTATCGAGAATTGAATTGATGTCTTGAAGCGAAGGAGGGCGAAGTGCCACACTGCTTAACGATCCTGCTGCGTGCGTCTTGCTGCGAGTCAGGATGTGTGTGCTGTGATATGCAGATTGCAATTGTCGTGTTTGAAGCACAAGAATGTGGCATCATATTTTATGCAAAATTATAGTGAACTACTATATCGTTTCAAACACTACTGTCACTGCATTCATCATGAGAATTAAATTGATTCTAGTGTATTTGGCATTCTACCCTTAACTTTCTCTCAGAATTACGAATGTCAACCAGACAAGACTGCAACTCCTTCTCTTTTTTGGGGTGCAAGATTAACACTTGATTTCATACATTGTGTGAAAAAAAACAGACACCGCTGAATTCATATTGAGGGCTTCCATGTTTCTTTGATTCTAAAAAAGCAGATATAGGAAACCGGTAGAATTGTGATATAAATTGCTTGGTTGCATTGTAGAAAAATATACATTAATTCGTAAAGGACTGGGCTTACGGCATAGTTGTCATAAAAAAGAGGGGAATTTCAGTGAGACTAGTGTATTTTTTTCTTCTTTGAAATACATGCAGATACCACAAAAAATCATATGTAGATCCTACAAACCAACAATCTCTAGCAGAAAAAATCCTACAAAATTCAATGAAATTCTTCCAAACCATTGAGGCCCTTGGAAATATATTTCTTTATAGTTTGTGATTTTGTATCTATGTATAAATTAGGAGTATATTATAAGAGTAATTTGTTGGCGCCGCCTCCTCGCCGCATCGCCCTTCTTCTACCTCTTGCCTCACTCAAGGAGAAACTCCACACACACACACACATGCACCTAGGGAGAACACACAAGCTTTGCCAAGAGGCTCCATTGGCGATCACACGGCGGCTACATTGTTTTTCCAGCCCTCTCAGCCTTTTCATTAACTCAATACAGTACATATATATACATCAAAGATAGGACACACCCACTAACCCGGCCACCACATTGTCCACTAACCAACTAACGCATGCATGAGCTAATCCCTAACTATATGCACCACGTCCGCCACTTATCCTCAACGGCCACACGACTTGACCAGCGGCTAGTTTGCCCACACAACTGACTAGTTCAATGCAGCTAACAAACTAATCAAATCACTTGGCTCCAACTAAGTGTTTAGCCGGTCAGGCTCCAACTCTCACGCGCTTGCCGTATCACACGGCTGTGCCGCCGCTGCGTTCCGCACGTCCCGCGCGCACCCGACGCGCCTGACGAGTCCGACCGCACAAGTGCGTCCCGCACGTCTCGCGCACACCCGACGCGCCCAACCACATCAGTGCGTCCAGCACGTCCCGCGCGCGCATGACGCGTCCAACACACCCAGCGCGTTCGCCCATACACGTGTCTGGCGCGTTCGACCCGTCGCCACGGCTTATTAGCCCAACACACTCTCCCTAAGGCGTGGCTCAGAGGAGGCCGTCGTCCTCAATGCCGGCGTCCGCCAGCAGCCGCGCTCCGCCGCCGGCTCCTTCTGCAGCTGGGGGCACTCCCTCTTGAAGTGGCCACGCTGGCCACATTTGTAGCAACGGCCGCGCCTGTTCCCACCGCTGACCGACGCCACGCTGTTGTTGTCATTGTCGTCGATGTCGCCATGTACGCCTCCGCCCGACGCCACCGCCTGCCTCCCGCACGAGCCGCCGCTCGCTGCCGCTGCAGCGGCCCTCAGCTCCGTGCGCCACCGTGCCGTGTCTCCGCGCCACGCGCCACTGTGCCTCCACGGTTGTCGCACCGAGCCGCCGTGGCCTCTGCGCCACCACGCAGGTCCTCCGAGACCCCCTCGCCTCCGCGACCATCGTGCTTGCCGCGCGCACGACATCACAATGAACCGCTGCGGACTCGATGCGCACCGCAGCCTCCATGTTCGCCGCACTCGCCGCGGACGCCGCCGCACGCCACGGCAGCCCCTCGAACCTTGTGGCTCTGAATACCAATTGTTGGCGCCGCCTCCTCGCCGCAGCGCCCTTCTTCTACCTCTTGCCTCACTCAAGGAGAAACTCCACACACACACGCACACATGCACCAAGGAAGAACACACAAGCTTTGCCAAGAGGCTCCCTTGATGATCACACGGGGGCTACATTGTTTTTCCAGCCCTCTCAGCCTTTTCATTAACTCAATGCAGTACATATATATACATCAAAGATAGGACACACCCACTAACCTGACCACCACGTTGGCCACTAACCAACTAACGCATGCATGAGCTAATCCCTAACTACATGCACCATGTCCGCCACTTATCCTCAATGGCCACATGACCTGGCCAGCGGCTAGCTCGCCCACACAACTGATTAGTTCCATGCAGCTAACAAACTAATCAAATCACTTGGCTCCAACTAAGTGCTTAGCCGGTCAGGCTCCAACTCTCACGCGCTTGCCGTATCACACGGCTTGCCGCCGTCGCGTTTCGCACGCACCCGACGCGCCCGACAAGCCCGACCGCACCAGTGCGTCCCGCACGTCCCGCGCACACCCGACGCGCCTGACGAGCCCGACCGCACCAATGCGTCCAGCACGTCCCACGCGCACCCGACGCGTTCAACACACCCAGCGCGCGCCCATACACGTGTCGGGCGCGTTCGACCCGTCGCCACGGTTTTTTTTTAGAACATAGACGTCAGGGACGTCCGGCTTTAAATTAATAAAGCCCACAACATAGGCAGCGTATCTCGACCACACAAACAACACAAGACACCAGACATAAGTCGAGCAAGGTTTAGGGAACAGCAACCGGAGGCGGAGTAAAGTGCGTTACAAGGCGCTACCGGCCTAGCCAAAAGAGCATGCAGGCTCGGCGGAAACTACGACCAAAAGGGGCTGCCCATCCCTATGCGGCAGCAAACGACGCGGACGACGGGGCACGGGACTCCGAGTAGACTGAGCGAAGACGACAAAGAGCATGGCGATGGAGATCAGAGTCATGCTGTCTTCCCAGCGGTGCCCAATGCTGCAAGAACACGATGCATTTGAAGATTACGTCAGCGGGATGCGAAGGAAACACGCCCTCAATAGTAAACTTGTTACGAATATGCCAAATAGCCCATAACATGGCCGCGACACATGTCCACATGACCCGACGAGCCGGGCCTTGAACCAACGTAATTTTACAGTCAACGTCTGTCTTTTGAAAACACGCATGTTTTTAGCACTATCCAATCGTACTGACACAACACTTCTCAGGCCTTTAAAGTAGCATTTCAGTTTGTTCAATTCAAGAAGCATCCTACTAGACCCCGCAAAAAAAGCATCCTACCAGGCTTGAATGCTGGCAGGAAAGGCTCGAGTCATCACTGGCACCTACTGGCTAGGCAATGGGACCAGGTGTGCCTAGGGCAGATGCTGGAAGCACTACAGGCCTCGGCGCATCGACTACCTTCTCCGGCACCCCCTTGATGTGATGACCACTCGATGGTGCTTTTTATGCTTTTCTCCTATGTTTTTTGGGCTTGCTTGTGTTGTGGCTCCAGCAGACTATTTATATGAGTATGTTGCTACTTGGTGTGTGGACTGGTTGGTTGCTTTATTTATAAAGCAGAGCGAAAGCCTATTTCGAAAGAGAGAAAGGCATGACTCATGATTTGCATAATCAAACACAACATCTACGCCACAGCTCACTACTTGCTAGGTGGTTTTTGGTTTGGAGGTCTAATGATCCTCGGCGAGGTGCATGCTCTGGAGACCCTCTACAATTGCTCCCACCGCATGATCTCCCCTCTCTAAGATGTGCTCCAGTTTCTTTACCTTCTCTAGCAGCTGCTCAACTTTCACATTCGCGCATTCAGCTACTTATCGGAAGTCTTCAACGCCATGTACAACTAGAGTTTGAGGTACAGAGAGTGGGGAGCAAAAACGTTAGTTGCATATATATAATCAAACACAACATCCACGAGACTACAACTAGAGTTCGGGGTACAAAGCAGTTTATAAGAATGAGTGTTCTTAGTCATGTTGTAAAGTTAAAAATAGCATGTGTATGGGTAGCGGTGGAGATGCTCGGCAGCAAAATATCTTATTGGCATAAACAATGGACGCTTTTCATTTAAGCTGGAGTGCCGGTCGACGCCCCGGACAAAATATCCACGCCTTGGAATGTTATATCATGCTAAGCGAGACCTGGCTGAGCTCGCCTTCCACCACTGCTGCAATCCATCATGCGCTGCATGATTTGCTTGTTCGCCTAACAACATTACTTCATCAAATTAAGTCGGCAAAAGGTAGCGCAGCCCTGATCGAGTCGGTTTTCCTATGGTATGAAGAAGATACCTCAAGCTACAGTTGGAGCATGCATGCGTCCAGCTGCAGTGTGTAATGCTTCAAGCTAGCGAACGGCCTTGTCTAATTAATTGACCTGGAGCAGGTGCTTTTTGTTTACATTTCGAAAGGGGAGGACACGAAATGTACACATGCCTTTTAAGGTCTTCCAAATAAAAAAATCCATAACATTTAATATATGACCATAGGCCAAGAGGGTGATGTTTCTTCGTTATAGATCATCCCGTTTCATTAACTATGAATACATCACCCTCTTTTCGAACACAAAATAACTGTGAGCACATGGTACGTACAAGCTAAAACACATACTAGCAAAATCGGCATGTGAGAAGTAACGAAGTCATTCCTATAATTCGGCAGTGAAACATATGCCTTAAAGGTTTCAGTGCCTATCTCAATTAACTGGTCAGTTGTTGTCAGGGGTCGTAGGGCTCGGTTGGGAGTGCAGAGGAACTGTAGGTGGAGGGGATGGGACCAGTGGTAGCAGGTGGTGTTCACGAAGGAGGTGCGGCGTTGCATCTGACACGTCGACAACGGCGATTCCCAGCGGCATGGAGCAGCGGAGTCTCGTTGTTGGGCGTGTGTTGATGGACGAGCGCAGGATGGCGGCATTGTCTGGCGTCGTGGTGGCGTCGACGCCAGCTAGACCGGACAAGTTTGATGCATCGGTACAGCTCTGAAGATGGATTGGTTGCAGTTGGCGGCAGCGGCCTTTGAGTGTGCGCCGGACCGGTGGGTGCGCCATACCCGGCAGGTGGCTTGGTTGGGGCCTCAGGCCTTAGATGTTATGTTTGACTGCGAGGTCTGTTTGGCATTAGGCCCAGACTATCAGCATCCCTTCATCAACTGGATGGGAGTAGCGACAGATGTTGCCTAGACGGTGGCTTCAGTCTTACTGATGTATTACTTTGTAAAATCTTTTGTGAATAATTAATAAAGTGATTGTATGCATCGCCCAGATGTAGAGGCCGGGGTCTTCCTCCTTTTTCAAAAAAAAATCAACTGGTCAGTTAAACAATTTGATCTTCAAATGTTATCACGAGCCATCTTTATTTTACAAAAAACTTATTTGTTTAGAGGCATAAAAAAAGAAAATCATAAAAATCAATTTATACGCGAACGATTGACCGTTGCGGTGTACTCCTCATGTTGCATTATGGAGATTTTTGCACCAATCTTTCAAAAGAAATCAGTTATGCTTCATTACATATCTCTGTTGCCAACTATGGTAGTCGTTATCGTTCATAGTGGGTTCAAGTGCATTTTCCCTTTTTCCCATGATAAGACGATAGTGCTTCTACATGTGGGCAGCACTTGTAGAAAAGGGGGCAATGGTCCAGGCCGGTCCAGCCCATTAGTCCCGGTTCAATTCAGAACCGGGACCAATGGGGGCATTGGACCCGGTTCTTGAGCCCCGGGGGCCGGCCGGGCCACGTGGGCCATTGGTCCCGGTTCGTCTGGACCTTTTGGTCCCGGTTGGTGGGACGAACCGGGACCAATGTGCCTTGCTCCTGGCCCATCACCATTGGTCTCGGTTGGGGGAATGAACCGGGACCAAAGGCTTCCCTTTAGTCCCGATTCATGCCACGAACCGGAACCAATTAATTGCCTATATATACCCCGCGAGCAGAGCACTCTCACTGCTCTGTTTTTCGTGGCCGGCAAGGAGAGAGCTTTGTGGTGCTCTAGCTCACCTCCTATGCACACGAGGTGTTCGATGGAATGCCCGAGTCACACTACTTAAGCTTTCTCCTCTCCAAGCTCCACCTCCAAGCTTCATTTTTCTCAATATTTGTCTAGGTTTAGCGGTCCGTCACGTCCCGTCTCCGTCTTGACCGCCGTCGATCGCCCGCGCCGATCTCGTCGCCGGCACCACCGTGGTGAGCCTCTTGTTCTTATCTTCTTTCTGAAAGGAAAAAAAACTCTTACTTGTATGTTTATATAGATACTTGTATAATTTTCTTACTTTTATTATTGCATCTTATATAGTGCGATGGTTTTGGTATCCGCCCCCGTCGGCCCTCGTCCTGTCTATGATTCAGATGTGGTATATATTATCTTTTCATAACTATTGGTTCATTTATTGTTTATGACAATTATGCCGACCAACGTGACATAGATTTTATTTATCTAGGAGGTTGTTGAACCGGAAATTCCAACCGACCCTATTGTCGAGAGGTTAAATTTAGTTGAAGAAGAAAACAATTTGTTGAAGGAAAAAATTAGAAAAATTGAGGAGGAGGAGATGATATTGGAGTTGCATGTTGCGGATGTCGTCGATGATCACAAGATCAAGATGGATGCAATGCGCTTGAAGATTAGAAAGATTAGAAAATATGCCATTCATACCGAGGCTTGGTATCATTATGCCGTTGGATCAGTTGTTACATTGGTTGCGATTATGATCGCATTTGTTTTCGCATTGAAATGTTTTACATAGTTTCAGTGTATGGTTTAATTAATTTAGATGCTCTGCAGAGCTTTATGTTGTTAGATGAGAACTATGTATGTACTTTGGTTTTAATGTGAAGATGAACTTCTATTAATTTGGTCACTTGATTATATAATGCACGTAGATGAACCGGCAATGGATGTACAGTTCAAGACACACCTCCGAGTACATTAAGGGCGTGCATGATTTTCTCGAAGTGGCTGAGGCAAACAAGCAGAATGGTTTTATGTGTTGTCCATGCCCTGTATGTGGGAATACAAAGTCTTACTCTAACCGGAAAATCCTCCACACCCACCTGCTTTACAAGGGTTTCATGCCACACTATAATGTTTGGACGAGGCATGGAGAAATAGGGGTTATGATGGAAGATGGCGAAGAAGAAGAGTACGATGACAACTATGTGCCCCCTGAATACGGTGATGCTCCTGAAGATCAAGAGGAACCAAACGATGTGCACAATGCTGCTGCAACGGGCGAAGCTGCTGAAGATCAAGAGGAACCAGACGATGTGCCCGATGATGATGATCTCCGCCGGGTCATTGTCGATGCAAGGACGCAATGTGAAAGTCAAAAGGAGAAGCTGAAGTTCGATCGCATGCTAGAAGACCACAAAAAAGGGTTGTACCCCAATTGCGAAGATGGCAACACAAAGCTGGGTACCGTACTGGAATTGCTGCAGTGGAAGGCAGAGAATGCTGTGCCTAACAAAGGATTTGAGAAGCTACTTAAAATATTGAAGAAGAAGCTTCCAAAGGATAGAGAATTGCCCGACAGTACATACGCAGTAAAGAAGGTCGTATGCCCTCTAGGATTGGAGGTGCAGAAGATACATGCATGCCCTAATGACTGCATCCTCTACCGTGGTGCGTACAAGGATCTGAACGCATGCCCGGTATGCGGTGCATTACGGTATAAGATCAGACGAGATGACCCTGATGATGTTGACGGCGAGCCCCCCGGGAAGAGGGTTCCTGCGAAGGTGATGTGGTATGCTCCTATAATACCACGGTTGAAACGTCTGTTCAGAAATGGAGAGCATGCCAAGTTGATGCGATGGCACAGTGAGGACCGTAAGAAAGACGGGAAGTTGAGAGCACCCGCTGACGGGTCGCAGTGGAGAAAAATCGAGAGAAAGTACTGGGATGAGTTTGCAAGTGAGTCAAGGAACGTATGGTTTGCTTTAAGCGCGGATGGCATTAATCCTTTCGGGGAGCAGAGCAGCAATCACAGCACCTGGCCCGTGACTCTATGTATGTATAACCTTCCTCCTTGGATGTGCATGAAGCGGAAGTTCATTATGATGCTAGTTCTCATCCAAGGCCCTAAGCAACCCGGCAATGACATTGATGTGTACCTAAGGCCATTAGTTGAAGAACTTTTAGAGCTGTGGAATGGCAATGGTGTACGTACGTGGGATGAGCACAAACAGGAGGAATTTAACCTAAAGGCGTTGCTGTTCGTGACCATCAACGACTGGCCCGCTCTTAGTAACCTTTCAGGACAGACAAACAAGAGATACCACACATGCACGCACTGTTTATTTGACACCGATAGTGTATACCTGGCAAGCTGCAGGAAGAATGTGTACCTGGGCCATCGTCGATTTCTTCCGACCAACGATCAATGTCGAAAGAAAGGCAAGCATTTCAAAGGCGAGGTAGATCACCGGAAGAAGCCCGCCATGCGTACCGGTGATCACGTACTTGCTATGGTCAATGATTTACACGTAATCTTTGGAAAGGGTCCCGGCGGACTAGCTGTTCCGAGTGACACTGGGGGACACGCACCCATGTGGAAGAAGAAATCTATATTTTGGGACCTACCCTACTGGAAAGACCTAGAGGTCCGCTCTTCGATCGACGTGATGCACGTGACGAAGAACCTTTGCGTGAACCTGCTAGGCTTCTTGGGCGTGTATGGGAAGACAAAAGATACAGCTGAGGCACGGGAGGACCTGCAACGTTTGCACGAAAAAGACGGCATGCCTCCAAAGCAGTATGAAGGTCCTGCCAGCTATGCTCTTACCAAAGAAGAGAAGGAAATCTTCTTTGAATGCCTGCTTAGTATGAAGGTCCCGACTGGCTTCTCGTCGAATATAAAAGAAATAATAAATATGGCAGAGAAAAAGTTTCAGAACCTAAAGTCTCATGACTGCCACGTGATTATGACGCAACTGCTTCCGGTTGCATTGAGGGGGCTTCTACCGGAAAACGTCCGATTAGCCATTGTGAAGCTATGTGCATTCCTCAATGCAATATCTCAGAAGGTGATCGATCCAGAAATCATACCAAGGCTAAGGAGTGATGTGCTGCAATGTCTTGTCAGTTTCGAGCTGGTGTTCCCACCATCCTTCTTCAATATCATGACGCACGTCCTAGTTCATCTAGTTGACGAGATTGTCATTCTGGGCCCCGTATTTCTACACAATATGTACCCCTTTGAGAGGTTCATGGGAGTCCTAAAGAAATATGTCCGTAACCGCGCTAGGCCAGAAGGAAGCATCTCCATGGGCCATCAAACAGAGGATGTCATCGGGTTTTGTGTTGACTTCATTCCTGGCCTTAAGAAGATAGGTCTCCCTAAATCGCGGTATGAGGGGAGACTGACTAGAAAAGGCACGCTTGGAAGGGACTCAATAATATGCAGGGACGGATATTCTTGGTCTCAAGCACACTACACAGTTCTACAGAACTCTACCTTGGTGACCCCGTATGTCGATGAACACAAGAACAGTCTGCGCTCCAAACACCCGGAGCAGTGCGACGACTGGATTACATGTGAACACATCAGGACTTTCAGCAGTTGGTTGGAAGCACGTATCAGAGGTGACAACACTGTTTGTGATGAGCTGTACTTGTTATCCAGGGGACCATCTTTGACTGTATTGATTTGGAAAGGATACGAGATAAATGGGAATACATTTTACACGATTGACCAAGATCAAAAGAGCACCAACCAAAACAGCGGTGTCCGCTTTGATGCAACAACCGAGAGGGGAAATGACACATATTATGGTTACATAGTGGACATATGGGAACTTGACTACGGACATGATTTTAAGGTCCCTTTGTTTAAGTGCAAATGGGTCAATGTGTCAGGAGGCGGGGTACAGGTAGACCCACAGTACGGAATGACAACAGTGGATCTGAAAAATCTTGGGTACACTGACGAACCGTTCATCCTAGCCAATGATGTGGCACAGGTTATCTATGTGAAGGACATGTCTACCAGACCGAGAAAGAGAACAGATAAGGAAGCGAATACATCATACGATGAGCCAAAGCGCCACATAGTTCTTTCAGGAAAAAGGGACATCGTGGGAGTGGAGGACAAGACAGACATGTCTGAAGATTATGAAAAGTTTCATGAAATTCCTCCCTTTAAAGTCAAGGCTGACCCCAGCATCCTGATAAACGATGAAGATTATCCATGGTTACGGCGCAATAAGCAAATGACACAAGCGAAGAAAAAGTGAAGACTTTCTCCCGCAACTATTATGATAATACTATGCCAACTTTGTAACTGACGAGTATGATACCATTGTCCGTTTTGTACATGCACATGCTATGTGTGGGTCAATTTATGATACCATGCCAACTTTCAACTTTTTCAGAGTTCATTTGAAATGCTTTAATGTCTTATGTTTCGGCCCTCGTAATAATTAAAAATAGCAACAATAAGTATTTTGTTGTAAGTAGAAACAAAATAAAATAAATAAAGCAAGAAAGAAAACAAAAAAACAAAAAAAGTGGAAGTTTATAATTTTCCTACAACTAAAAGCAAAAATAATTAAAAAAATAAAGCAAAAAACAAAAGAAAATAAATAATGCAGAAAACAAAACAAAAAAACAACAATAAGTATTTTGTTGTAAGTAGAAACAAAATAAAATAAATAAAGCAAGAAAGAAAACAAAAAAACAAAAAAGTGGAAAGTTTATAATTTTCCTAAAACTAAAAGCAAAAAGAATTAAAAAATAAATCAAAAAACAAAAGAAAATAAATAATGCAGAAAACAAAACAAAAAAACTGGAAAAAAATAAAAATAGCAACAATAAGTAAAGAAAACAAAAAAACAAAAAAATGCCCCCTACTGGGCCCCCACGGCCTGAATACGACTTGAATCCCTACTTTGGGCCAGGATTCAGGCCCGCAGTAGGCCCAGAAGGCCCATCAGGCAAAGCAGTAGCAAGTAGGCCCATAAGCCTACAGTAGAGAGGAGTTCGAGAGAGGTGCGGCAGTGGGGCTTATAAACCACTGCGCGCCCCTCTCAACTAGCGAGGTGGGACTAAACTTTGGCCCCGATGCGGGCAGCACAGGGGCCTTTGGTCCCGGTTGGTGGCTCCAACCGGGACTAAAGGGGGGGCATTGGTCCCGGTTGGTGGCACCAACCGGGACCAAAGGCCGCAGCTTCCCGCCCTTTGGGCTGCCGAAAAAGAGGCCTTTGGTCCCGGTTGGTGGCACCAACCAGGACTAAAGGGTGCATTAGTCCCGGTTGGTGCCACCAACCGGGACTAAAGGTTGTGCTATATAAGCAGCACTTAGCAGTTTCCGGCCAAATCGCCCACTTCTCCCCCGACGCCCCCTGCTCCTCCTCGTCGCCGTCGCCGCCCGACGCCCCTGCTCCACCTTGCCGTCGCCGCCGCCACCGACGCCGTCAGGCTGCTCGCCTTCGCTGTCGCCACCGCCCCCTGTGAGCATACCCTGCTCCCGCTCCCCTCCCGTCCCGCGCCCCTGCGCGGCCACCGCGCCGCCGCCCCTGCGCAGCCGGCGCGCGCCGCCCCTGTCCTGCGCGGCCGCCGCGCCGCCGCCCCTGCCCTGCACGGCCACCACGCGCCGCCCCTGTCCTGCGCGGCCGGTGCACCGCCGCCCCTGCCCTGCATTTTCCTCCATAGCATTTTTTTGCATTTTTTTGTGTATATGTGTTTGTATGTGTATATATGTGTACATGTTCATAGTATTTTTTTTTGTAAGTGTATTTTTTTTGTTCATTGCATTTTTTTCATATGTATAATGTATATATGTATGTGGTAGCTATATATATATATGTATATATATGATGAATGGATGTGGCTATATATGTATGTATGAATATAATGTTCATAGCATTTTTTTGTTTATATATGTTTTTTCATATATGTATTAATTTTATATTTAGGTTGTTAGTAGATATCGATCGATTTTAGGTTAGTGCATTTTAGGTTAGTGTAGAGGAGAAAGTAAAATAAGGAAAAGGAAGAAAAGAGGAAGAAGAAAGAAGGAAGAAGAAGAAGAAAAAGAATGAGAGGAAAAAGGAAAATAAGAAGAGGAAGAAAGGAGAAAAAGAGGAGAGGAAGAAGAGGAGAAATAAATAAGAAGAGGAAAAAAGAAGAAAAAGAAGAGGAGAAGAAGAAAGGAATAGAGGAGAAGAAGAAAAAATAGAAGAAAATTCTATTTTTCTTCTTCTCCTCTATTCCTTTCTTCTTCTCCTCTTTTTTTCTTCTTTTTCTTCTTCTTCTTCTTCCTTCTTCCTTCTTCCTCTTTTCTTCCTTTTCCTTAATTATTTTCCTTTCTCGAGGGAGAAGAAGAAAAAGAAGAGGAGAAGAAGAAAGAAAGGAATAGAGGAGAAAGAAGAAACTTCAACACGAGGGGGTGGTACCGATACCCCCTCCCCGATAACATTATTTTCCCATGTATATGTATGTCGCGTCGTTGTCGATATAACCCCCTCTAGATAACTTCGACATGAGGGGTGGTCGATATATATATATACCCCCTCTCGACCGTGATAACTTATACAACTGCAGCACCCTCCTCGGCCCTCTCGCTCGACCAAAACTCTCGAGGACACCCAAACCCTAGAGAGAAAACGATGTTGGTCTCCTACCCCCTCCCGCCGCGCCCCTACCCGACAAATTAACTCTCTCGAGGCCACCCAAATTTATCAAGTTAAAAGAGTGTTATCATCGAGGCCACCCCAAACCCTTGAAGCGTTGTGTCGAGGCCACTAACATGATTCCTTATTGTGATTAGCTAGCTAGTTCTACGTTTGCCACTAATATATATATATATATATATATATATATATATATATATATATATATATATATATATATATATATATATATATATCTGTACCATGTTTGAATAATAATTGACATGTTGTAAATATTTGCAGAAACTATGGAGCACTCCCGAGACGAAGAAACAGAAGCGATGTTGGGGGACATAATCGCAAATGGAAGTGATGATGTTGCGTCATTTCTCCTCGACACCGTTGGTCAGCTAGATGAAGAAGAGGGCTATGTTTATGATGGTGGCTTCGACCCATTAATGCCGGTACAAGAGGAGGACTATGTTCATGATGGCTCCGGTGACACAATGGAGGTACAAGACGAAGGAGACCGTGCTGACTGCTCCGGTCACCGAACCGAGTCCGGCCAGGTATATATATATTAGTTAAGCCCGTGCTGACTAGTTAATTGATGCATCCATTGTTTTGGTATATGTACACATATTAATTACTGTCGTCTTTCTTCCTTATAATTTCTAGCCCTCCGGATCGAGCACAACTTCGGTAAGGAGACGAGGCCCGAAGAAAAAGTTGAGCTCGGATGAAAAGTTTGAGATCATAGAAATCGCGCCCGACGGCGAACCGATTGAACCCATCCGGACAAGGAAGGCATTTTCTGCTCAGTGCGGGGTTCTTGTTAGGGACAGGATCCCGATCAGCATCCAGCAATGGTATAAGCCTGCTAAGGATGAAGACGCTGAGGTGTCTTATGTCAATGATATGCAGAAAGAAGATCTTTGGACTGAGCTGAAGGCAAATTTCACCCTACCGCCAGAGGAGGATCCGGAGAAGCCAGTTAAAGAGCAATTAATCAAGTCTTGTGCTCTTAAGAAGATGGCAGGCCTAATGAGGAGGTGGAGGAAAGAGCTGAACCAGTTTGTCAAGGAAAAAAAGACACCAGAATTCATCGGCAAATATGAGAAGATCAAAGATCACTGGCCCGCATTTGTGGCCCACAAGACATCGGAAAAGAGTAAGAAGATGTCGGAGACAAACAAGAAAAATGCTGCGAAGAAGAAGCTTCACCATCGCACGGGGTCAGGTGGCTACCTCAAAGCCCGGCCTAAGTGGTCCAAGGCTAAGCATGATCTGCTTGAAAAAGGGATCGAACCAGAGACAATGCGCTAGCCAGACCGTTGCCGGACTTGGTTCTTCGGGGCTGGCGGAACCTTGGACCCTGTAACAGGGAAGTGTCAATGGACGGACGAGCAACTGCAAACACTAGTCAAGAACCTTCGACACTATATCGATGCAGCGCAGTGAGGGACGTTCCTTCCAAACAGGGAGAAGGACAAGCTCACAATGGCCCTTGGGAATCCCGAGCACCCTGGACGGACACGAGGCACGCCAGGCTCCATTCCGTGGAAGGTTGGTTTTCCAGATGCAGGGGGTTACAAAACCCACGAGAGGAGGAAGAAACTGGAGCAGGACCAAATGCAGGCGCTGCTTGGAAGGGTAATGGGGCTAGAGGATCGAGAAGAGGAACGAGAAGCAGCAGATCACAACAAACGACATGCCGAAGCTTCCCCCGAAGCTACCCCGCCATCTAAGCGGAGAAGCAGCGTGGCTTCCACCGAGCTTCTTCAGCCGGAGCATGTCTTGACGGCTCTTGCCAGCTATCCCGTGGATGGTATCACGGAGTCTCAAAATTGCCACATGATGGCGCGATGGATGAATTTGAAGGTCAAGACGGCTGTTGGCCAAGTTTATCCTAGTGGACCCAGCACAACTTATCACTGCCAGCCGATTCCAAAAGGATATGCTAAGGTGATGGTGGATGAAATAACGGAGGGATTTGAGGACCTCGTGCTTGACCACCCTACCGGTGAAGGGGAGACTAGGCTGGGTTTTGCTCTGAAGACTCCATGCCTATGGAAGAAGGAGCTCATCAACCTTCTGAACTGGATGCCACCGCCTCCTCCTCCTGCTCCGGCGAGTCAAGGCACTCCGCCTCCTCCACCGCCTCCTCCTCCGGCGAGTGACGATCAGGGCACGCGTGGCGGCACTCCGCCTCCTTCTCCGGCGCATGGCGGCACTCCGCCTCCTTCTTCGCCTGCGCCGGCGCTCCCGAGCAGCCAGCAGCATCCTCCTTCTCCGCCTCGCCAGCAAGGGTGGAAGAGACCCGCCGCCGCCCCGGCTGCTCCGGCGCGTCGTGCTCCTTCTCCTCCGCCTCCTAAGCAAGCACAAAAGAAGACAGACGCTGCAGCCGCTCCGTCTGCTCCGGCATCTAGCAGCACAACCAGAGGCGGGAGACATTACAAATACGGTCCATCATCTCTCAAGCCTCTAGAGTAGTTACCGTACGAGAGGTCCGAGGAGGAAAACGATACGATTGTGCAGGCCCACGTGAAGGAGTTCTTTGAAGGGGTGAAAGCAAAGAGACATCCACCTCCGGAGGAGAAGGTAGATCCGGTGAAAGCAAAGAGCACTATCGATGCCCTGAGGAAACCACCAAAGTCTCCGTCGAGAACCAACTATGAGCACATTACTGAACAGACATATCTCCAAGCCCAGCGGTCGGGAACTACTGTCAGTGCTAAAAGGTCAAAAGAATGAGCAAAGGGGAAAAAATTGCCCAGCTCGGCGAACAAGCACAGCAATCGTTCCCCCCACTCAATGTGTCTAATGCTCCGGGGACGGTGGCCGGTTATGGCAATCTTGACGATTACCTGCCTGACGATGCACTTCCTGATTTCTTGGAGGTGGACGGACACAGATACGAGTACGGGAAGCCTCTCGTCAAAGATGAAAAATCTCTGACAACAATGATGCGAAGATTCCATAATTGGTACATGGAAACCTGCAGAGAGTCTGAGGGTAAGAATGCTTTCTATCTGCATATTAAAGAGGAGCACGATCTCGTTGCAAATGATCTGTTGACTGTTCCATTTGAGGAGTTCTTCGAGTTCTTCAATCAAAAGGCCCTCGATAAATTAATGGTCTTTTGCTACTGCCTGTAAGTACTATTTCTGTCATTAAGTCTCTATATATAGCTCGGCTCTTTCATTGCATGTATTTATAATTAATTATCCTCAATATATTATGCAGATTGAAGATCGTCGAGTGCAAAAAACAAGAAATTTATGATATTGGGTTCATTAACACAAATATCATAGATGTATTTCTGGTTGAAAAGAACGTCAAAGAGGCCGAGGACAACTTGCTACGATCGTTGATAAAAAATCAAAACAAAGATACCATACTCTTTCCTTACAACGGCCCGTGAGTGTTACTGTCGTGTGCATATTCGGTTTCCCTTATTACTCAAGCGAGGTTATAGTAATGTAATTGATGAGTTATGCATGCGTGCGCAGGTACCACTATATTCTTCTGGAGATTAAGCTTGAGCGTGGACTAGTAACCGTCTTAGACTCGAGACGGAAAAATCCCAAAACCTATGCGGACATGACTGAAATGCTCAGCAAGTAAGTTCAATCGATCATTATCGCACCATATCGGTAACTTTTTGTTCATTTCCTGATATCTCAAGTAATAATAATTATTTTCTTTGTCTTGCAGGGTTTGGAAACAGTTCACCGCAGAAGCTCCGGGACTGCCGAAGGAGCTGCGATATACATACCCGAAAGTAAGTACTACTGGCTAGCTAGTTGCGCGCATCTCCCGTTGATTCTATAGCTATACTTTCATCAATGCCATTTATAATGCTTCATTATCAGTTTGATTGACCTCTATTTCACGTAAAGTGCTTGTGGCAGGAGGAAGGGAATGATTTCTGTGGATACTACGTGTGCGAGTTCATCCACACCGCGACTTTGAAAAACAAGCGGGGCTACTCTCAAAGACAATATGAAGTGCGTAAGCAATAATATTCACAATTTCATTTTATTACACCATCATTTCTGTTGAGTTTCATTCATATATATGTATTAATTAACCCCCTTCTTCAAATTAGACGTGGCAGATGCGGAATGAACTCCTAGAACCAGATCGCATGAAAGCAATTCAAGAGGAATTGGCGGGATTCTTTCTTGACCACGTCATCAGTAAAACTGGAGAATACCATGTGGAAACTGATTTCAAATGCTAGGGGTTTGTAATTAAGAGATCTTATACATATTGTACATGTATGTAGCCAGTAGGGTCGGATACATGATACGAAACTTGTTGTTCGACCAACCTCTCAGAGAAGGAGAGGTCGATCGATCACTTCTCTCGGTATGCATGACAAACTTCTGTACTGAATGGTTCTCTCGATCACTTATGTATATATAGTACGTAGCGTCCAAGCACGGACATAAGAGAGGACACTTCTCTCTATTAATTAGCTAGCTAACACAATATATGAAACACCTAATTAAATTAACCCCCCAAAACCCCCAACCTCCCCTCCTTTCAAAAAAAACACAAAAACCCCAGCAACTGGAATGCTGACGCGTGGATGCATTTTGGTCCCGGTTGGTGCCACCAACCGAGACCAAAGGCCCCCTAACTGGGGTGGGCGCACAGAGCCACGTGGAGGGACATTGGTCCTGGTTTTGGTTTGAATCGGGACTAATGGGTGGAGGTATTAGTAACGACCCATTAGTTCCGGTTCATGAACCGGGACTAAAGGCCCTTACGAACCGGGACTAATGGGTGGTTTTCTACTAGTGCTAAGTTCTTGCTTGATACATAACACACACTTCATGAACATAGCGGCCTGCCACTATAAATAGAGCCACACACCAAACATTCATCTCACACATTCCCAAAGTAAAATCTAGGTAAGACCAAAATCTCGGCTAGCCATCCACTAGATACAAAATAATAGTACCAGCAGCCATGGCTAAGTCACACACATTGGTTGCGGTATTGTTGCTTGTCATGGCAGTGTCCCTCGCTGCACTAGAGGGTGTTCATGGCGTCTGCGGCATGTCAAATGATGAATTCAAGCTTTGTTAGCCCGCGGCGGCAGTGAATAACCCGACAGACAGTCCATCGGCTGAGTGTTGTGCTGCCCTTGGGAAGGCCAACCTATCATGCATCTGCCGCTACAAGGGCATCGCCGGCATATGGCTGAGAATGTACCACATCGATGCAAACCGTCCCATGGCGCTACCCAAAAAGTGTGGTCTCGCCATGCCAAACAACTGCTCTTGATGATTGGATGTACTACCCATAAGCATCTGGCAGGTGTCAATCGCTCTACTAAGATTCAACACTTATATGGCTAAATATGTGGAGGAGCACTTGGAAAGGCATTGTGCTACTCGGTCTTATTGTTATAGTATGATTTGAAAGTGTGATTATCGCATTAAGCTCTTGGTAAGAAACAATGCATGTTATACCAAAAATGTAAGGATGGCAGAATTGCCTTGCATGTCGTTCCATCAATTTAAGATCATATAATGGTGTTGTCCGTGTCAAATAGTTGTGTGTTCTCTAGTGAACATGTAAATGTTGAACACGGCTTCTTTTCCCGATTGGTCACTCCTAAGTAATTTTATATTCAGTTGTCAAGATGACCCGTGCGTTTGTGCAGCTAGTTTATGTATAGAGTTTGTGATGATGCATCTATGAAAGATTAAAGAAACTATGATCAATGTTTATCTTTAGAAACATGTACATCTTATATTGTCCAATGGACTGCTACAACACCTCTCTGCCTACTGGAAAAATCTCCAAAACCTTACCATGTATAAGTAGGCATATAGCAATGTAGTTTGTTCAGAATTTCAAGGTGATCTCTGGAAGCATCCTATCAGGAATTGGTAGATGGAAATGTACTAGTGGTATACTAGAAGGAAAGGTAGGACTCCTGATTTGCATAATCAAACACAATGTCTATAGGTGGTTTCAATTTGTAGGTCTGGTAATCCTCGCCCTTTGTGAAGTGTGTGCACTCTGGAGCCACTCTACAATTGCTCCCACCAAACGGGAGGATTTTCTCAAATGTGGTCACCAAGAACTACACTATGAGCGTGAATTGATACGAGTAAAACTAATAACATGGGAGCTACTTTGGCAAGGACACTCACAACAATACAAAAATGCCCATGTGCTCATATGGCAGCATTGAATTGCATGAAAGCATCCATCACATGGATGTTGCACCACACAATGTTCCTATTTAAGTGTGAGAAGAGAGATGAAGCAATAACCCTAAGAAACCATCATGCCTCGACCAAGGAGTAGAGCCTAGGTGTTGCTAGGTTCATTTCAGCATGCTGCATATTCAATGTACACAAGTTTTTCACTTAGTTACAATTGCTTTTTCACCGTCTCTGAAATCCACATATACATCCTGGGACTGGGAACCATCAGGATTTGCATATGCACTTAGTTCCTTTCTCCGTGAAGTAACCTTGCCAAGATGGCCAGGTGTAGATGGACTTAACTAGGTACATATGTAGCGAAGGAGGCCCAAGTGCCGCACTGCTTAAAGCTCATGTATCTTGGAGTGAGTAGGACTGTCTGGGCGTGTGTGTTGTGATGTGCAGGTTGCCATTGTCGTGTTTGAATCACAAGAGTGTGGTGCCCCATTTTATGCAAATTTACTAGTAAACTATCATGTTTCGAACACTATTGCCACATCATTCACCGTGAGAATTAAACCGATTGTAGTGGGTTTTTTAAGGGGGGACTGATTCTAATGTATACGGTATGTGGCCTTTGATGTTTCCCATCCTTTTACAACACTAGTAGAAAAAGGACCTAATATGAGACACATTACTGTCGGTTTGATTTTGAGCCGGCACTAATGTGTCCATTAGTGCCGGTTCCAACGGCTAGCCGGCCGTTCTCATTAGTACCGGTTCGTGGCGAACCTTTAGCACGTGCCACGAACTGGTACTAAAGAGAGTGGTGGCAGGGTGTTGTCAGTCTGGGGCCCCTCCAGCACCTTTAGTACCGGTTCGTGACACAAACCGGTACTAAAGGTCGACGTACATAAACCCTTCGTCCACCCGAGCCACTCTGTTCTTCCCCTTTCCCCTCACTTCCTCTGTTCTTCCCCTCTCTTCCTCGAGCTCCTCACAAATTTTGCCCAAAATTTGTCAAGATTTGAAGGCCCCCATCAATGCAAATGATCAAAAAGGTTAGCAACTTTGTCCTTTCAACTCTCATTGCTAGATTAGCTCTTGCAATGCTTTGTATAGTGATTAATTTGGGAGGAATTATATTTGCTAGTATTTGATTTATATGCAATTTGAGGTCAAAAATAACACTTAGTTTGCATATGTAGGTGTGGTTTACTTAGTGCCTTCTAAATCTCCGTCATAACCACCGTCGATCGCCCGCACCGTCCCGTCGCCGGCACCACCTTGTGGTGAGGCTCTTGTTCATGAATGTTTTACATTACCAAATTGATGTTTGTGTGATTTGGATATATAGTTACTCGTATAATTATCTTACCCGTACATTGTTTGTTATACATAGTGCCATGGTTTTGATATCCGTCCCCGTCGGCCCTCGTCCTTGTTATGATTCGGATGTGGTATATTCTCTTCTAAAACTAGTTGTTGCATTTCGTGTTTATGACAAATTATGCCCATCAAGTTGACATAGATATTTTTATCTAGGAGGTATGTGAACCAAAAATTCCAACCGACCCTATTGACGAGAGGTTAAATTTAGTTGAAAGAGAAAACGGGTATTTGAAAGAAAAATTGAAAAGAATTTAGGGGGAGAAGATGGAATTGGAGTTGCATGTTGCCGATGTCGTCGATGATCACAAGATCAAGATGGAGAAAATGAGGTTGAAGATTAGAAAGATTAGAAAATATGCCATTGATAGTGTGGCTTGGTATCATTATGTTGTTGGATCAATTGTTACCTTAGTTGCGATCTTCATCGCATTTGTTGTTGCATTTAAATTCTTGAGCTAGAGAGTGTATGATGACCGATGCTCTCCCGAGTTCATTAATGGCGTGCATAATTTTCTGCGGGCCGCTGAGGCAAACAAGCGGGCGGATGGTTTTATGCCTTGTCCATGTGCTGGCTGTAAGAATGGTCACAGTTACTCTACGTCAAAAACCATTCACGTCCACCTATTTAAGTCCGGTTTCATGCCCCACTATAATGTTTGGACCAAGCACGGAGAAATAGGGGTTATGATGGAAGACAATGAAGAAGAAGAGGACGACGACGGCTATCCTGGCCATGGGTTCCCTGAATACGATGATACAACAATGGGGGAAGAAGCTGAGCCGGCAATGCGGGAAGAAGCTGAAGAAGAGGCATCAGATGAGCCCGCTGATGATCTAGGTCGGGCCATTAACGATGCAAAGAGAAACTGCGCAAGTGATCTGGAGAGGACGAAGTTGCAGCGCATGTTAGAGGATCACAAGAAATTTTTGTACCCGAATTGCGAATGATAAAGAATATGCTTCCAAAGGACAACGAATAGCCCGAGAGTACGTATGAAGCAAAGAAGGCTGTCTGCCCTCTAGGGTTAGAGGTGCAAAAGATACATGCATGCCCTAATAACTGCATCCTCTACCGCGGTGAGTACGAGGATTTGAACGCTTGCCCAGTATGCGGTGCATTGCGTTATAAGATTAGTCGCGATGACCCTGGTGATGTCGAGGGCGAGCGCCCCAGGAAGAAGATTCCTGCCAAGGTGATGTGGTATGCTCCTATAATACCACGGTTGAAACGTTTGTTCTAAAACAAAGAGCATGCGAAGGCGATGCGGTGGCACGCAGAAGACTGTAAGAAAGACGGAAAGTTGAGAGTACCCGCTGACGGTTCGCAGTGGAGAAAAATCGAGAGAAAGTACTGGGAGGAGTTTGCAGGTGACCCAAGGAACGTATGGTTTGGTCTAAGCGCAGATGGCATTAATCCTTTTGAGGAGCAGAGTAGCAACCATAGCACGTGGCCTGTGACTCTATGTTTGTATAACCTTCCTCCTTGGTTGTGCATGAAGCGGAAGTTCATTATGATGCCAGTGCTCATCCAAGGCCCTAAGCAACCCGGCAACGACGTTGATGTGTACCTAAGGCCATTAGTTGAAGAACTATTACAGCTGTGGAATGGAACAGGTGTACGTGCATGGGATGAGCACGGACAGGAAGAATTTGACATAAAGGCGTTGCTGTTCATGACCATCAATGATTGGCCTGCTCTCAGTAACCTTTCAGGACAGACAAACAAGGGATATCGCGGATGCACGCACTATTTGGATGATACTGACAGTATATGTTTGGATAGTTGTAGGAAGAATGTGTACCTGGGACATCGTCGATTTCTTCCGACAAGGCATCCCGTAAGAAAGAAAGGCAAGCATTTCAAATGTGAGGCGGATCACCGGACGAAGCCTCGCCACCGTACTTGCGCTGATGTACATGATATGGTCAAGGATTTGAAGGTAATCTTTGGAAAGGGTCCTGGCGGACAACCTGTTCCAAAGGACGCTGACGGACGCGCACCCATGTGGAAGAAGAAATCTATATTTTGGGACCTGCCATATTGGAAAGACCTAGAGGCCGCTCCGCAATCGACGTGATGCACGTCATGAAGAATATTTGCGTGACCCTGCTCGGCTTTTTGGGCGTGTATGGGAAGACAAAAGATACACCAGAGGCACGGGAGGACTAGCAACGTATGCACGGAAAAGACGGCATACATCAGGGTCGGGCCAGCTACGCTCTTACCAAAGAAGAGAAGGAAATCTTCTTTGAATGCCTGCTCAGCATGAAGGTACCGTCTGGCTTCTCGTCGAATATAAAGGGAATAGTAAATATGGCAGAGAAAAAGTTCCAGAACCTAAAGTCTCATGACTGCCACGTGATTATGACACAACTCCTTCCGGTTGCATTGAGGGAGCTTCTACGGGAAAATGTCCGATTAGCCATTGTGAAGCTATGTGCATTCCTCAATGCAATCTCTCAGAAGGTAATCGATCCAGAAATCATACCAAGGTTACAGAATGATTTGGTGCAATGTCTTGTCAGTTTCGAGTTGGTGTTCCCACCATCCTTCTTCAACATCATGATGCACGTCCTAGTTCACCTTTGCGAAGAGATTAACGTTTTGGGTCCTGTATTTCTACACAATATGTTCCCCTTTGAAAGGTTCATGGGAGTCTTGAAGAAATATGTTCATAACCGTGCTAGGCCAGAAGGAAGCATCTCGAAGGGCCATGAAAATGAGGAGGTCATTGAGTTTTGTATTGACTTTATTCCTGACCTTAAGCCGATTGGTGTTCCTGAATCACGGCATAAGGGCAGACTGGAAGGAAAAGGCACGCTAGGAGGGCATCAAATAATATGTATGGACGAGCATTCTCTCACTGAAGCACACTACACAGTTCTACAGAATTCCGCCTTGGTGGCTCCGTATATGGAGGAACACAAGAATTTTCTACAGTCCAAACACCCGGAGAAGTCTGACGACTGGATTACACACGAACAAACGAGGACTTTCACCGGTTGGTTGCAGAAACGTGCCCTGAATGATGGCGATATTCAAAATGACCTGTACTCGTTGTCCCAGTTACCATCTTCGAATATAATGACTTTCAAAGGGTACCAGATAAATGGGAATACATTTTACACGATCGCCCAAGATAAGAAGAGCACCAACCAAAACAGTGGTGTCCGCTTTGATGCAACAACCAACACGGGAAAGGAAACATATTATGGTTACATAGAGGACATATGGGAACTTAACTATGGATCAGGTGATTTGAAGGTCCCTTTGTTTCGGTGCAAATGGGTCAATATGACACGAGGCGGGGTAACGGAAGACCCGTAGTACGGAATGACAACAGTGGATCTCAACAATCTTGCGTATGCAGACGAACCATTCATCCTAGCCAATGATGTGGCGCAGGTTTTTTATGTGAAAGACATGTCTACCAGGCCGAGAAAAAGAAAAGATAAGGAAGCGAATGGATCATACGACGAGCAAAAGCGCCACATAGTTCTTTCAGGAAAAAGAAACATCATGGGAGTGGATGACAAGACAGAAGACTATGAAAAGTTTGATGAAATTGCTCCATTCACGGTGAATATTGACCCGAGCATCCAGTTAAATGATGAAGATTTTCCATGGCTACGGCGCAAAGGGACACACGCGAAGAAGAAGTTTCACACCCAAAGTTCTAGGATGTGATCGGCTTCACTATCATCACTTTCTTCTGTGTTTCACACCTAGGAGGGAATGTCTGTAATAGTTAGGGTAGTTATGTGTTTTGGCATTTGAAACGCGAAATTTTTTTATGTGCAAACAAATTCTTTTCCTGCATTTACTGATTTTTTCCAGCTAAATGACCCTGAAATTGAAAAGCATTTCAAATGAACTCAGAAAAGGTTGAAAGTTGGCATGATATCATAATTTCATACAAATAGCATGTGCAAAAAAGTAGAGAGGGTTACGGCAAAAACTGGATGCACTTCGTGTACAAAATGGACAATCTCTTTCGAAGTATCACGGTTTCCGACGAAAACTCAACTGTTACAAAGGCATTTCATATTTTAAATAACCTAAGCATTACCAAATTAAATATAATGATAAAACACACTAATATTAAACAAAAGAAAAAAGAATCACTAACAAACTTTTTTCAAAGTTAAGTTATTCACAAACTAGTGATTCACACAAATTTCAAATAATTCAAAATTTAAACTATTCAAATTTGAAAACTACCGGCACTAACAGAAAGTTTGTAATTTTTTGTACCTAAAGCAAAAATATTCACAAAGAAACTCTAAATACAGCAAAAAACAACTCAAAAATAAATAAAACAAAAATAAATAAAGCAGAAAAAATTAAGAAAATAAAAAAGTCCGTCTACTGGGCCAAAGCGGCCTACATGCGACTAGGAACACAACCTTTTGTTGGACCATGATGCAGGCCCGCAAAGGCCCAGTAGGCCCACTGGGCAGAAGAGGACAGGTAGGCCCAGTAGGCCTGCTTAGGAGAGGAGCTCGAGAGAGCTACCGCACTGGGCTTATAAACCAGTGCGGTAGCCCCTCGGCTAGCGAGGTGGGACTAAACTTGCGCACCGCCTGGAGCCAGCGCACCCCCTTTAGTACCGGGTCGTGGCTCCAACTGGTACTAAAGACCCCCCCCCCCCTTTAGTACCGATTGGAGCCACAACCCGGTACTAAAGGGGGTGCACTTCCCGCCGCTTGGCCTGGCCAAAACAGACCTTTAGTACCGGTTGGTGGCTCCAACCCGTACTAAAGGTCCATCCTATATATACACCAGTTGAAAAAAAATCACTTTCCCTCTGTTTCCTCCCTCCGTCGCGCCGCCCTGCCCCGATCGACGCCGTCCCCGTCGACGTCGCTGCCCCCGCCCCTCATCGCCGACCCCGGCCGTCCCCGCCCCTCATTGCCGCCCCCGTCGACGTCACCGCCCCGGCTGTCACGACCGGTTTTTCAATAAAATGCTTATTGAGAAACCGACCAATTTATTTCCAGTATGAGGAAAATCCTCCTTATTGGTAGACAAAATCTTGATACAGAAGTCCAGTACCATCAAATATATTACAGGGTTGAGCTGAGGCTACTCAACAATTTATTACAAACACGCCAATATTGAACATAAGGGCGGTTATGATACAGGGGTGGGGTGGCATACTACTGACTAGAGATAGAAGTGGTGGTGGAAATATCACAGTGGAGTGGATAACATGACTCCTAAACTGGCAGCTCATCGAGCGTCGAGGTGAGGCTCGATGAATTTATTTGGGTAGCGGAAGCGGATATAATACAGTGACCAAATCCTGGATCGCACGAGACTGACTGGGACTCCTCTAGGCATCGGACTCGCTATCGAACTCTTCATCCATGAGATCGCCTTCATCAACATCTGGCCAAATCAACAAGCCAGGTGAGTACTTTGAAAGTACTCGCAAGACAGTTCGGACATAAGATATAACAAATGCATGCATGAATGCATCATGGGTAATTAGCAATGCACATTCAAATAATAAATATTGGCACAACATGATAAGTAAAAAGGGAGTCGGACGGTAGTCTTCCCTAAATCCCAACAAATAACTGAAAATCAATCAGGCGTCTGGAGCGACACCTCGAAGGGTAAATGAATAAATAATCATGCCGCAGTCGGGCGTCGAAGCGACACCACATAAAGGGCTTATATTGAAAAGTAAATGACATGCGGGCCACAGTCGGACGTCGGAGCGACATCACAGAAAGGGCTTATATTGAAAGTAAATAACATGTGTGCCACAGTCGGACGTCGGAGCGACATCACGGAAAGGGCTTATATCGAAAGTAAATAACAAGCGTGCCACAGTCGGACGTCTGAGCGACATCGCAGAAAGGGCTTATATCGAAAGTAAATAACAAGCGTGCCACAGTCGGACGTCTGAGCGACATCGCAGAAAGGGCTTATATCGAAAGTAAATAACAAGCGTGCCACAGTCGGACATCTGAGCGACATCGCAGAAAGGGCTTATATCGAAAGTAAATAACAAGCGTGCCATGGTCGAACGTCTGAGCGACATCGCAGAAAGGGCTTATACCAAAAGTAAATGACAAGTGTGCCGCAGTCGGACGTCTGAGCGACATCACAGAAAGGGATTAAATTTTCATTATTCATATCTGATAAATTCACAAAGATATAATACTCGTGGGACATAATCAACACATAATAATAAACAGGTTAGTCCATCCACAGGAATAAACATTTAACCGAACTTGACACTCATGTGGTCCACCGGAGTTTTTGTCACTGAGACTGACACTTGACAAGATAAGTTGAACATAGTACTTGGACATGGATAAGATGATTCAAAGAATTTTTTGACTCTGTAGAGTTTGTACTAAATTACCCACAGCCAACGGATTTCCGTAGTCACGAAGGACTAGTTCCATTTACGGTATTTCGGTAGAAACACATCTAACCAGTACACACCCATCCCACCTCACGATGCCAGGAATCACCCTAGAGAGCGTTCAAGAAAAACTTTGAGATGGGGAGATCACAATCTCGAATAGCATGGGATCAAATTTATATACGCGTGCTCTAAGGGGTGCCCCCCTCTCGGTCCCAACCGGAAACACCCATGCCCCCTGACCGGATGACTGGCTTTAATCCAGGGCCATGGAACCCTCATCACGGCCTCTCGATTTGGTGTGTTCCAGGAAAGTGGTTTGCAACTTACTAAGCCATATCCCTTGCGGAAAACATGTGGTAGTACAGGAAGGGAAAACGGATGGAAACTGGACTGATTCATGTTGACACTGGAGTCAAATAGTCTGGCATAAGACTGGCATGCTACAACACTGCCATCTTACCAATTCTCATGCCATCACATGGCCATGCAAACTCATATCCAACAACTTATGGATTTTCGAAACTCACTTGCCTCAACTTTGCATGTAATATAACATTCATCGAGATGCTCATAAACATGCCATGAAACTACTTAATGCAAACATGCCAAAGACACTCATCATATCAAAAGTTCAAACATGCTTGCCTGGTTCGGAGTAGTCGGAGCCTAGCTTGGTGAAGTTCGCGGTTCCGTCACCTCCTCCGGTATCTACGGTATAAGAAAATACGTACTAACGTAAATACCGTGAGGTGCACAAAAAATGTTCCAAATATTTTTCAAATAAATATGACAAAAAACTAGACAGAAAATAAAGATGTCAGAAAAAGAATCAATCAAAAATCAGTTTTTGTTTAAAAGTTATTAAGGATTTGGCTTAGGGACCCATCTGTAATGAAACAGAAAATTTCCAGGGGCCAACTTATAAAAACAGAAAACGCTTCGGCTAAAAAGCCGTCAACTACAAAGGGAAACGTATTCTGCCCGAAGGCGTTTTCAGAAAATGGTTTGAAAAAAAAAAGAAAATACTGATGAGGGGTCCAACCCGTTAGGTTTGAAATTTCAAACGGGGAAGAAACAGAGCTCGTCGGCGCCCGAGAGCTGCGGTGGTCGCCGGCGGCGATCCACGGCGAGTTAGGAGGATCGGAGAGTACCTACGTGCTCAGTGTGTCCTTCCGCGTCGGTGGGTGGCGGTGGTGGTCGTCGGCGAACACCACGTAGATGGCGGTCCTTGCTCCGACGGACGACGGCTCGGGTGGAGTTGGATCTCGTCGGGGAAGGCTGCGGAGGTCAAATTGAAGCCTGGGTTAGATCACTGGGTGCTCGAGGAGACTACTGACGAGGTTTGGGCGGCGGGGATGGCCTCACCGGAGTGGATCGAGCTGGTGGCCGAGGCGGATCGGGGCGGCCGGAGTTGGGGGAGGAGACCTCCTCGGAGTCCTCCTAGTGGCTTGGCGGGGTTCTGGTGGGGTGCAATGGTGGTGCGTGCTCGAGAACGAGCTCAGGACCTCTTTTTATAGGCGATCTGAGGCGGTGGCCGTGAACGGGGATCTCCGGCGATGGTTACGGCGGCGCAGTGCTTGGTCGGGGAGTTTAGGAGGTTGGGCATCAACGTGGAGGTCCACCGGTTCCAATTAGGTGCTAACCAAGTTTGGATTAGGTGCTCTGGGTGGTCTCGACGGAATGGGGCGGCGTGGGCCCGTCGGCGGCAGAGGGCGCGCCCTGTGCTTGCCGGGCCACGGCGACGGTGCTGCGGTGTGCGCTGGCATGCATGAGGCCACGCGGAGGGCTAGGGGGCGTTGGGCGGCGCCGAACAGCGTAGTGAGCTGGCTCTGGCTCCCGTTGGCCGCCACGGGTGGTTCTGCCACCGCAGAAGCTGCCGGCGTCGGCGATGCTCGCCGCCAGCGACACCTGCGCCCGTCCAAGAGAGCATGCGGTGCTCTGGTCAAGGAGGAGAGGCCGTGCGCAACGCGCCAGGGTGCACTGGTGATCGATGACAAGTCACTAACGAAAAACGACACTGATTGAACTCTGAATCTCTGAATTTTACTGAAAGTGTACAGGAACAGTGCCGGCCAAGTGTTCGACGAAATGATTTTGGCATGTGGGGAATTTTCCTTGAGCTGATCTTTGGTGGGGTGGCCTCTCATTGCATCTGGGGGCTGCTTGAATTTTGGTAGAATTTTTGGAAAAGAGAAAATATGAATTTCACCAAAAATGATGAATCTGGTCCAAACTTGTAGAGGTTGAAACTTGAAAAAAAAATTAAAAGAGGAAGAGTGGATCTTGATGGATCTAGGTTGGGGGTGCTAAGGACAATCCAGAGGAGTTGGTTTGAGATCAAAACTCAAAGGAAGTCAGGTACTTCCTTTGTAAATCATCTAGGCTTAAAATAATTGACAGAATTGTTTTGGGGATAAAATAAATGAAATAAAATCCAAAAATGGGTTGGACTTGTTGGAACAGAAAGTTTGGATTGCCCCAAAGTGGAGGGAGGGGTTTTGGGAGGATTTACCACATGAGGCATGGTAAAACCATGGGTGGTTTCAAAACAAAAGAAGCCCCAAAACCCATAGGGTTTCTTTTAACAGAAAATAAATTCCAAAAATATATTTGAGATGGAAAAAAATCAGAAGAAAGGTTCTTAATAACCAAACACCAGGGTTGAAGAAGATACAAAAATAAAATCCTTGCCAAGGGGAAAAGTTTTTGAGAGAGAGGTTTTTTTGAAGGATTTAAATGACCTCTTCAAATCCAACAAAGTTTTTGTTGAAAACTAAATAAAATTTTTTGGAGTGTCACAACACCTACCCCCTTAGGAAAAATCTCGTCCCCGAGATTTCAGTTGATCCTCAAATAAGTGTGGGTGCTCTGTCCGAAGAAGATCCTCTCTTTCCCAAGTTGCTTCACTCTCGGTGTGATTGCTCCACTGAACTCTGAAAAACTTGATGGTTTTCCGTCGGGTCCTCCTTTCAGACTCCTCTAATATTTTTATTGGATGTTCCCGATAGGTGAGGTCTGGCTGCACGTCAATGTTTTCACGGGATACTTGCTTCTCTGGGTTGCTCACGCACTTCCTCAACTGCGAGACGTGGAACACGTCGTGGACATCGGATAATTCTTCGGGTAAGTCTAGCTGGTAGGCTACCGTGCCTCTTCGTGCCACTATACAGAATGGTCCGATGAATCTTGGTGCTAGCTTTCCCTTAATTTTGAATCGTTGCAGGCCCCTCATAGGAGATACTTGTAGGTACACAAACTCACCGGGTTCAAAACTGACTCCACAATGTTTCCGATCGTAATAACTCTTCTGTCGGCTTTGAGCTGTCTTAAGTCGGTCCCTGATTAGCTTGACCTTTTCCTCGGCTTCTTTGAGCATGTCTGGACCGAAGATACGGCTGTCTCCGGTCTCTGGCCAATTTAGCGGGGTACGACATCTCCGCCCTACAAGGCTTCAAAGGGTGCCATCTGTAGGCTGGCTTGGTAGCTGTTGTTGTAGGCGAATTCGGCGTATGGCAAGCTTTCTTCCCAACTGGTTCCATAGGTGAGGACACATGCTCTCAACAATTTGGTTTACGCGTTCAGTTTGTCCATCCGTCTGGGGGTGGTATGTTGTACTGAAAGCTAGTTGGGTTCCCAGAGCCTGTTGTAGGTGATCCCAAAATCGGGAGACGAATTGAGTGCCTCTGTCCGATATTATAGTCTTTGGAACTCCATGTAAGCAGACGATACGGCAAAGATAAAGCCTGGCAAGCTTCTGAGTGGTGTGGGTTGTCTTCACGGGGATGAAGTGTGCCACTTTAGTCAGTCTATCTGTGATGACCCATATGGCATCATTCCGTGTCGTGACCGAGGTAGTGCAACAATAAAATCCATTCCAATCTCGTCCCATTTCCACTCGGGTATCTTATTTGGTTGTAATAGTCCGGCTGGTTTTTGGTGCTCGGCCTTGATGCGTTGACATGAGTCACAACATGCAACGAACGTGGCTATGTCCCTTTTTATACCGTGCCACCAAAATGTTTCCTGAAGATCCTTGTACATTTTCGTTCCTCCAGGATGGATTGAATATGGAGTGGTGTGGCCTTCAGCTAAGATTTGCTGTTTAAGGTCCTCGATATTTGGTACGCAAAGTCTATCTCCGTACCACAATATTCCCTGCTCATCGATAACGAATTCTGAGGCCTTGCCCAAACTCACTTTCCGTTTTATGCCTTCAATGCTGGGGTGCCCGTGCTGAGCCTCCTTAATCTTTTCTATCAGGGTAGGCTGTATTTCTAAATTCGACACACTGCCTTCGGTGACCACCATCAAGTTGAGTTTAGCAAACTCCTGCCGAAATTCAGGTCTCAAGTTTGGTAGGTTGTCGTTGTTCGGGCTAGGGTTCCGACTTAGAGCATCCGCCACTACATTTGCTTTTCCTGGATGGTAGTGGATTCCAACATCATAATCCTTCACTAATTCCAACCAGCGTCGTTGCCGTAAATTGAGTTCCGGTTGTGTGAAAATATACTTGAGGCATTTATGGTCTGTGTATATTTCACAACGATTTCCAAGTAAAAAGTGTCTCCATTCCTTGAGTGCATGAATAACTGCTGCCAACTCCAAGTCATGAGTAGGATAATTTTCTTCATGCTTGCGAAGTTGTCTGGAAACATATGCGACTACCTTGCCTTCTTGCATCAATACGCATCCGAGGCCCTTCTGGGATGCGTCACAATACACCTCAAAAATTTTGTGTATGTCTGGCACAATTAATACTGGTGCAGTCGCTAATTTCCTTTTTAGTTCTTGGAAACTTTTCTCGCAAGCTTCCGTCCATTCAAACTTCTAGTCTTTCTTGAGTAACCGCGTCATTGGCTTTGCTATGGTGGAGAATCCTTCAATAAATCTTCGGTAGTATCCTGCCATTCCAAAGAAACTTCATACGTCCGTTACGCTAGCTGGTGGTTTCCAGCCAAGTACGGGGTCTACGGCAATACCTTCTTGGGTCAGTACGTGGCCCAGAAAACCTACCTATCTTAGCCAAAATTCACATTTGCTGAACTTGGCATACAATTGATGTTTCCTGAGTTCTCCTAGTACAATTCTGAGATGTTCAGCGTGATCTTCTGGTGTCTTGGAGTATATCAGAATATCGTCGATGAATACCACAACAAACTTGTCCATAAACTTCATAAATACTTTGTTCATGAGGTGAACAAAATATGCGGGGGCGTTTGTTAGTCCAAACGACATTACTGTGAACTCATACAGTCCGTATCTGGAGGTGAAGGCTGTCTTGGGGATATCTTCTGTTCGTACTTTTAATTGATGGTATCCCGACCTTAAGTCAATTTTTGAGAAGACCTTGGCCTGAGCGAGCTGATCAAATAAATCATTTATCCGTGGCATCGGGTATTTGTTCTTGATTGTGACCATGTTAAGTGCTCGATAGTCTATACACAATCTCAGTGTCCCATCCTTCTTCTTGGCAAATAAAATTGGTGAACCCCAAGGTGAGGAGCTGGCTCGTATATATCCTTTGTCCAGTAATTCTTTTATTTGCTTCTTCAATTCTACCAACTCGGATGGTGCCATTTTGTATGGTTTCTTGTATATGGGGGCGGTTCCGGGTGCTAGCTCAATGTTGAATTCTATCTCTCGATCTGGTGGCATGCCTGGTAGTTCTTCGGGAAATAAGTCTAGAAATTCACACACTACTGGAACTTTGCTTAATTAAGAAACGTCCACCTTGTTCAATCTCGGTTGCCGAGATATTTTTCTCTCTTTGGCTGAAACTTTTATTGTCTTCCCGTGGTGATGGGTGAGAATTACGGTCCGGTTGAAGCAGTCGATAAAACCTTTGTTGGTGGTTAACCAATCCATCCCTAAGATGACATCCAGTCCTTTATTTTCCAATACAATAAGGTTAGCGTGAACCTCAATCCTTCAAACTCAATAACCACGCCTTGGCAATAACTCTGAGTAATTTGCTTAATCCCAGGGGACTTGATGATCATGGATTTTTCCAAGGGAAGCATCAAAAAATTATTTTGCAAAGCAAAACTCTTCGAAATGAATGAGTGAGAAGCTCCAGAATCAAACAAAACCGTGGCAGGTATTGTGTTGATAGGGAACGTACCGAGTACGATATCCGGGGCATTTTGTGCTTCCTCTCTGGTCACGAGGTTCAGATGACCCTTCCTGTGGTTGTTATTGGGGTTGAAATTGTTTCGCTTGGGCGCTGAATTATTGCCACCGTTGTTCGGCTTTGGGGTCGAGTTCCTTGGCTTGGGGCACTGCTTGGCATAGTTCCCTTCCTCTCCAAAAGCGTAGCAAGTAACGCCTGGGCGATATGTGAACTCTTTGTCCCTTGCATGGAAATTCTTGATTGGGTGTGAGACGTTTGTTGTGGGTTTGCGTGTCCCACCTTTCTGAAAATCCATCTTGCTTCGGTGGTTGCGAGCAAGAGTAGTCTGGTCCCTTTTGCGCTTGCGGAAATCCTCCAAGCTGCGTCTCTCATTTTCCAAGGTAATGGCCTTATCCACCAGCGTCTTGAAATCTGGGAAGGTGTGCACAACCAGCTGGCATTTAAGCGCGGGTGCTAGACCGTCCATGAATTTTTCCATCTTCTTGCTTTCAGTCATACGCTCATTGTTGGCGTAGCGAGACAACAGAGTAAACTGACTGCTATATTCTGACACCGTCATGGTCCTTTGTTTGAGGTCATCAAACTCTCTCTTCTTGATCTTCATAACACTTTCAGGAATGTGCGCCCCACGAAAACCTTCTTTGAACTCCTCCCAGGTTATATCATTTTCATTGGGGTGCATGTGTAGGAAATTTTCCCACCATGATGCAGCTGCTCCAGAGAGATAGTGCGGTGCATATAGTACTTTCTCACGGTCTGAACACTGTGCAATAATTAATTTTCTTTCCACATCTCGAAGCCAGTCATCGGCCTCAAGAGGTTTGTCAGTATGAGAAAATGTTGGGGGACGCGTCTTCTGTAGCTTAGACAACTCGGATTGCTGTTGATACTGTCCACGGTGATTTCCCATATTGAGGACTTGGTTCATCATTTCCTGATGTTGTTGCTGACTTTGTTCATAAAGGCGGCATACTTGGGAAAATGTTGTTTGACTGTCAAGTTGACTTGACTGCCCCTGTGTGAAATTGTTGCTTGGTTGTGTGCCATAATATTCCTCTGGCGGATTTGGCATGGAGCGCGTCCAAGGACGAGACATTTTTCACTCTAGGGATATATTTTATAAAACTCATAAGAAAGGGAAATGAGTCGCAAAAATCCATATATTCATAAAGACGGGAAAATTTTAAATGCTCCAGGATTTTTTTTAAATAATAAACGGTTGCGCACGGAGAAGGACTGCTCATTACATATCTTACACGCAAGCAGTAATTATACAATACATCACTCAGGATATGCGTACATATTCCTGACATGTTATTTAGGCTAGTGCACTTCTCCCAGTTCCTACATGATGCGCAAACAAGCTACTTCTCACAACCTATGTACATATAAACATATCGTACAAGTCGATACATCGCATGGCGGCTAAGCGTACTCAGTCGGAGATGGTAAGGATCTCCCTTGGCCTGCCGAGGGTGAGGCGCAGTGAGGCTGGGGACTCAACCTCCTCCTCGCTAATAGGCTCCAGACGTGAAGTGTTGCGCTGAGTAGACGGAGCGGGCGCCATAGGCGGACTAACACGAATAGGAGTGGGCGCAATGGGTGGTGCAGTGCGGACTGAAGTGGGCGCAATGACTTGGTTGAACTCCTCAGTGGTAGGCACGCGACGAGGAGTGGCGAGTATGGTAGGTGAATAAGATGCCGAGGATGAGACGAAAGTCAGTGGTGGTGCGGTGTGCAGGAGTTCCCTCCTGTTGGCGGCACAGCCATGGACTGAGTCCATGCGGGCAGCCACAAGGTCGTCCACCAGGTTGTCGAAGGCTGCCTCCAGAGCCCGGAGGTACTCGACAAGCATCTCAAAAGCCTCATCTCATTCTCCTCTAGGGCAAGCGAATGCGTAGTGACAGGTGTATGGCACGTGGCATGGAAGGTAGCGGTAACGGCGAGTCTTCATCGAAGGAAGAACATCCCGGAGATGAGCTATCGCCTCACGGGCAACCATCTGCATAGCATGCTTCTCCGTAGGCATGGCTCTCCCCAAGAACCGGAAGCAGCGTAACTCAACACGCCCTCCCTTGAATTGCACCGCGGCCTGGTGCATGGTCAGACTGTCGTTGACCTTGTGCTGATAGAGTGTGAAGACTGGGCGCATTGATGGCCCCATCACAACCTGCATGATGAAGGAGAGGAGCTTGACGAACCCCTTAGGCACGTTGGCGAACATCTGTGACTCGCAGTCGTTGCCAGCCATCTACAAAAGTAGGCAAAAATTCTGAATGGTCAGATCATAAATTTATGCTAACTGTCAGAAAATGACTACATTTGCAACAATATGAATTAACTCTATTATGCTAATAACCGATTAGCGATCGCACCTAGTGGCTTCCTACAGTCAGCCTGGCTCTGGTACCAAGCTTGTCACGACCGGTTTTTCAATAAAATGCTTATTGAGAAACCGACCAATTTATTTCCAGTATGAGGAAAATCCTCCTTACTGGTAGACAAAATCTTGATATAGAAGTCCAATAGCATCAAATATATTACAGGGTTGAGCTGAGGCTGCTCAACAATTTATTACAAACACGCCAATATTGAACATAAGGGCGGTTATGATACAGGGGTGGGGTGGCATACTACTGACTCGAGATAGAAGTGGTGGTGGAAATATCACAGTGGAGTGGATAACATGACTCCTAAACTGGCAGCTCATCGAGCGTCGAGGTGAGGCTCGATGAATTTATTTGGGTAGCGGAAGCGGATATAATACAGTGACCAAATCCTGGATCGCACGAGACTAACTGGGACTCCTCTAGGCATCGGACTCGCTATCAAACTCTTCATCCATGAGATCACCTTCATCAACATCTGGCCAAATCAACAAGCCAGGTGAGTACTTTGAAAGTACTCGCAAGACAGTTCGGACATAAGATATAACAAATGCATGCATGAATGAGTCATGGGTAATTAGCAATGCACATTCAAATAATAAATATTGGCACAACATGATAAGTAAAAAGGGAGTCGGACGGTAGTCTTCCCGAAATCCCAACAAATAACTGAAAATCGATCAGGCGTCTGGAGCGACGCCTCGAAGGGTAAACGAATAAATAATCATGCCGCAGTCAGGCGTCGAAGTGACACCACATAAAGGGCTTATATTGAAAAGTAAATGACATGCGGGCCACAGTCGAACGTCGGAGCGACATCACAGAAAGGGCTTATATTGAAAGTAAATAACATGCATGCCACAGTCGGACGTCGGAGCGACATCGCGGAAAGGGCTTATATCAAAAGTAAATAACAAGCGTGCCACAGTCGGACGTCTGAGCGACATCGCAGAAAGGGCTTATATCGAAAGTAAATAACAAGCGTGCCACAGTCGGACGTCTGAGCGGCATCGCAGAAAGGGCTTATATCAAAAGTAAATAACAAGCATGCCACAGTCGGACGTCTGAGCGACATCGCAGAAAGGGCTTATATCAAAAGTAAATAACAAGCGTGCCACGGTCGGACATCTGAGCGACATCGCAGAAAGGGCTTATACCAAAAGTAAATGACAAGTGTGCCACAGTCGGACGTCTGAGCGACATCACAGAAATGGCTTAAATTTTCATTATTCATATCTGATAAATTCACAAAGATATAATACTTGTGGGACATAATCAACACATAATAATAAATGGGTTAGTCCATCCACGGGAATAAACATTTAACCGAACTTGACACTCATGTGATCCACCGGAGTTTTTGTCACTGAGACTGACACTTGACAAGATAAGTTGAACATAGTACTTGGACATGGATAAGATGATTCAAAGGATTTTTGACTCTGCAGAGTTTGTACTAAATTACCCACAGCCAACGGATTTCTGTAGTCACGAAGGACTAGTTCCTTTTATGGTATTTCGGTAGAAACACGTCTAACCAGTACATACCCATCCCACCTCACGATGCCAGGAATCACCCTAGACAGCGTTCAAGAAAAACTTTGAGACGGGGAGATCACAATCTCGAATAGCATGGGATCAAATTTATATACGCCCACTCTAAGGGGTGCCCCCTCTCGGTCCCAACCGGAAACACCCATGCCCCCTGACCGGATGACTGGCTTTAATCCAGGGCCATGGAACCCTCATCACGGCCTCTCGATTTGGTGTGTACCAGGAAAGCGGTTTGCAACTTACTAAGCCATATCCCTTGCGGAAAACATGTGGTAGTACAGGAAGGGGAAAACGGATGGAAACTGGACTGATTCATGTTGACACTGGAGTCAAATAGTCTGGCATAAGACTGGCATGCTACAACACTGCCATCTTACCCATTCTCATGCCATCACATGGCCATGCAAACTCATATCCAACAACTTATGGATTTTCGAAACTCACTTGCCTCAACTTTGCATGTAATGTAACATTCATCGAGATGCTCATAAACATGCCATGAAACTACTTAATGCAAACATGCCAAAGACACTCATCATATCAAAAGTTCAAACATGCTTGCCTGGTTCGGAGTAGTCGGAGCCTAGCTCGGTGAAGTTCGCGGATCCGTCACCTCCTTCGGTATCTACGGTATAAGGAAACATACGCACTAACGTAAATACCGTGGGGTGCACAAAAGAATGTTCCAAATATTTTTCAAATAAATATGGCAAAAAACTAGACAGAAAACTAAAGATGACAGAAAAAGAATCAATCAAAAATCAGTTTCTGTTTAAAAGTTATTAAGGATTTGGTTCAGGGACCCATCTGTAATGAAACAGAAAATCTCCAGTGGCCAACTTATAAAAACAGAAAACGCTTCGGCTAAAAAGCCGTCAACTGCAAAGGGAAACGTATTCTTCCTGAAGGCGTTTTCAGAAAACGGTTCGAAAAAAAAGAAAATACTGACGAGGGGTCCCACCCGTCAGGTTTGAAATTTCAAACGGGGAAGAAACAGAGCTCGTCGGCGCCCGAGAGCTGCGGTGGTCACCGGCGGCGATCCACGGCGAGTTAGGAGGATCGGAGAGTACCTACGCGCTTAGTGTGTCCTTCCGCATCGGTGGGTGGTGGTGGTGGTCGTCGGCGAGCACCACGTCAACGGTGGTCCTTGCTCTGGCGGACGGTGGCTCGGGTGGAGTTGGATCTCGTCGGGGAGGGCCGCGGACGTCAAATTGAAGCCTGGGTTAGATCACTGGGTGCTCGAGGAGACTACTGACGAGGTTTGGGCGGCGGGGATGGCCTCACCGGAGTGGATCGAGCTGGTGGCCGAGGCGGATCGGGGCGGCCGGAGTTGGGGGAGGAGACCTCCTCGGAGTCCTCCTAGTGGCTTGGCGGGGTTCTGGTGGGGTGCAGTGGTGGTGCGTGCTCGAGAATGAGCTCGGGACCTCTTTTTATAGGCGATCCGAGGCAGTGGCCGTGAACGGGGATCTCCGGCGATGGTTACGGCGGCGCGGTGCTTGGTCGGGGAGTTTAGGAGGTTGGGCATCAACGTGGAGGTCCACCGATTCCAATTAGGTGCTAACCAAGTTTGGATTAGGTGCTCTGGGTGGTCTCGACGGAATGGGGCAGCGCGGGCCCGTCGGCGGCAGAGGGCGTGCCCTGTGCTTGCCGGGCCACGGCGACGGTGCTGCGGTGTGCGCTGGCATGCATGAGGCCACGCGGAGGGCTAGGGGGCGTTGGGCGGCGCTGGACGGCGTAGTGAGCTGGCTCTGGCTCCCGTTGGCCGCCACGGGTGGCTCTGCCACCGCAGAAGCTGCCGGCGTCGGTGATGCTCGCCGCCAGCGACACCTGTGCCCGTCCAAGAGAGCATGCGGTGCTCTGGTCAAGGAGGAGAGGCCGTGCGCAACGCGCCAGGGTGCACTGGTGATCGATGACAAGTCACTGACGAAAAACGACACTAACTGAACTCTGAATCTTTGAATTTTACTGAAAGTGTACAGGAACAGTGTCGGCCAAGTGTTTGACGAAATGATTTTGGCATGTGGGGAATTTTCCTTGAGCTGATCTTTGGTGGGGTGGCCTCTCATTGCATCTAGGGGCTGCCTGATTTTTGGTAGAATTTTTGGAAAAGAGAAAATATGAATTTCACCAAAAATGATGAATCTGGTCCAAACTTGCAGAGGTTGAAACTTGAAATTTTTTGAAAAGAGGAAGAGTGGATCTTGATGGATCTAGGTTGGGGGTGCTAAGGACAATCCAGAGGAGTTGGTTTGAGATCAAAACTCAAAGGAAGTCAGGTACTTCCTTTGTAAATCATCTAGGCTTAAAATAATTGACAGAATTGTTTTGGGGAATAAAATAAATGGAATAAAATCCAAAAATGGGTTGGACTTGTTGGAACAGAAAGTTTGGATTGTCCCAAAGTGGAGGGTTTTGGGAAGATTTACCACATGAGGCATGGTAAAACCATGGGTGGTTTCAAAACAAAAGAAGCCCCAAAACCCATAGGGTTTCTTTTAAAAGAAAATAAATTCCAAAAATCCAACAAAGTTTTTGAGAGAGAGGTTTTTTTGAAGGATTTAAATGACCTTTTCAAATCCAACAAAGTTTTTGTTGAAAACTAAATAAAAAAATTTGGAGTGTCATACCGGCTGAGGGAGTCCTGGACTAGGGGGTGTCCGGATAGCCGAACTATCATCATTGGCCGGACTCCAAGACTATGAAGATACAAGATTGAAGACTTCGTCCCGTGTCCGGATGGGACTTTCCTTGGCGTGAAAGGCAAGCTTGGCGATACGGATATGGAGATCTCCTACCATTGTAACCGACTCTGTGTAACCCTAGCCCTCTCCGGCGTCTATATAAACTGGACGGTTTTAGTCCGTAGGACACAACAACAATCACAACAATCATACCATAGGCTAGCTTCTAGGGTTTAGCCTCCTTGATCTCGTGGTAGGTCCACTCTTGTACTACCCATATCATCAATATCAATCAAACAGGAGTAGGGTTTTACCTCCATCGAGAGGGCCTGAACCTGGGTAAAAACATCGTGTCCCTTGTCTCCTGTTACCATCCGCCTAGACGCACAGTTCGGGACCCCCTACCCGAGATCCACCGGTTTTGACACCGACATTGGTGCTTTCATTGAGAGGTCCTCTGTGTCGTCGCATATAAGCCCGATGGTTCCTTCGATCATCAACCACGACGCAGTCCAGGGTGAGACTTTCCTCCCCAGACAGATCTTCGTATTCGGCGGCTTTGCACTGTGGGCCAATTCGCTTGGCCATCTGGAGCAGATTGAAAGCTACGCCCCTGGCCGCCAGGTCAGATTTGGAAGTCTGAACTTCATGGCCGACATCCGCGGAGACTTGATCTTCGATGGATTCAGCCACAGCTGAGCGCGCCACACTGTCACGATGGGCATGATTTAGCTCTGCTGCCGGACAGTGCCCTGGAGGCCGCACACGAGGCCGCTCCGACCCTTAATTCGGAGCCGACTGCGCCCCAATCGAAGATGAGGCTAGACACCGCCTCGGGGCTGCCATGTCTACGGCGATGGAGCCGAATACAAACCCTGTCCCTTGTGAAGATCTGACTCCGAGGTGCCGACTCCTCGCCGGACTCCGACCTCCTGCGCTCCTACCAATCGAATCCGATTGGCGCCATCATGGAGTTCACCGCCGAGACATCTCAGCACTCGCCTTCCGATATCCTAAACTTCGCTAAATAATCTCTCGCTATCAGAGACCACTGCCGGATTCGGTCAGACGTTGGATTGGGACGACGAAAATTGAAAACCCACCCACCACCCACTTCCTCGGCGATTCTAACCGACATGCTAACTACAACTCCGAATGACATCGACGTATTGACCGATTGATGCGAGAACACAAGAACAGCGCCTACTAGGCACTGGAACACCTTGTACATTACGACGTATACTGTTGGAAATATGCCCTAGAGGCAATAATAAAAGTGTTATTATTATATTTCTTTGTTCATGATAATTGTCTTTTATTCATGCTATAACTGTATTATCTGGAAATCGTAATACACGTGTGAATACATAGACCATAATATGTCCCTAGTAAGCCTCTAGTTGACTAGCTCCTTGATCAATAGATAGTCATGGTTTCCTGGCTATGGACATTGGATGTCGTTGATAACGGGATCACATCATTAGGAGAATGATGTGATGGACAAGACCCAATCCTAAGCATAGCATAAGATCGTGTAGTTCGTTTGCTAGAGCTTTTCCAATGTCAAGTATCTTTTCCTTAGACCATGAGATCGTGTAACTCCCGGATACCGTAGGAGTGCTTTGGGTGTACCAAACGTCACAACGTAACTGGGTGACTATAAAGGTGCACTACAGGTATCTCCGAAAGTGTCTGTTGGGTTGACACGGATCGAGACTGGGATTTGTCACTCCGTATGACGGAGAGGTATCTCTGGGCCCACTTGGTAATGCATCATCATAATGAGCTCAAAGTGAACAAGTGGTTGGTCACAGGATCATGCATTACGGTACGAGTAAAGTGACTTGCCGGTAACGAGACTGAACAAGGTATTGGGATACTGACGATCGAGTCTCGGGCAAGTAACGTACCGATTGACAGAGGGAATTGTATGCGGGGTTTGATCGAATCCTCGACATCATGGTTCAACCGATGAAATCATCGTGGAACATGTGGGAGCCAACATGGGTATCCAGATCCCATTGTTGGTTATTGACCGGAGAGTCGTCTCGGTCATGTCTGCACGTCTCCCGAACCTGTAGGGTCTACACACTTAAGGTTCGGTGACGCTAGGGTTATTAGGAAGACTTGTATGTGATTACCGAATGTTGTTCGGAGTCCCGGATGAGATCCCGGACGTCAAGAGGAGTTCCAGAATGGTCCGGAGGTGAAGTTTTATATATGGGAAGTTGTCATGCGGATACCGGAAAGTTTCGAGGGCATATCGGTATTGTACCGGGGCCACAGGAGAGGTTCCGGGGGTCCACCGGGAGGGGCCACCCCTCTCTCGGAGGGCCACATGGGCCGCAAGGGGCAGGGAACCAGCCCCTGCAGGGCTGGGCGCGCCCCCCACCTTGGCCCATGCGCCTAGGGTTGGGGGGAAACCCTAGAGGGGGTGCCCCCCTTGCTTGGGGGCAAGTCCCCCTCCCTGGCCGCCGCCCCCCTCTAGATCCCATCTAGAGGGGTCGGCCCCCCTTGCCCCTTCCCCTATAATAGAGGGGTGAGGGGAGGGCTGCTGGACACAACCCAAGGCGCAGCCCCTCCCTCCCCAACACCTTCCTTCTCCGTTACGTGCTTGGCGAAGCCCTGTCGGAGTACTGCTGCACCAACACCACCACGCTGTCGTGCTGCCGTTGGAGCTATCTTCCTCAACCTCTCCTTCCTCCTTGCTGGATCAAGACGGAGGAGACGTCGTCCGTCCCGCACGTGTGTTGAACACGGAGGTGTTGTATGTTCGGTACTTGCATCGGTCGGATCATGAAGACATACGACTACATCAACCACGTTGTCATAACGCTTCCGCTTACGGTCTACGAGGGTACATGGACAATACTCTCCCTCTCGTTGCTATGCATCACCATGATCCTTGCGTGTGCGTAGGAAATTTTTTGAAATTACTACGTTCCCCAACAGTGGCATCCGAGCCTGGTTTTATGCGTTGATGTTATTTGCACGAGTAGAACACAAATGAGTTGTGGGCGATACAAGTCATACTGCTTACCAGCATGTCATACTTTGGTTCAGCGGTATTGTGAGATGAAGCGGCCCGGACCGACATTACGCGTATGCTTACGCGAGACTGGTTTCACCATTGCGAGCACTCGTGCTTAAAGGTGACTGGCGGGTGTCTGTCTCTCTCACTTTAGCTGAACCGAGTGTGGCTACGCCCGGTCCTTGCGAAGGTTAAACACACTAACTTGACGAACTATCGTTGTGGTTTTAATGCGTAGGTAAGAACGGTTCTTGCTCAGCCCGTAGCAGCCACGTAAAATTTGCAACAACAAAGTAGAGGACGTCTAACTTGTTTTTGCAGGGCATGTTGTGATGTTGATATGGTCAAGACGTGATGCTATATTTTATTGTATGAGATGATCATGTTTTGTAACCGAAGTTATCGGCAACTGGCAGGAGCCATATGGTTGTCGCTTTATTGTATGAAATGCATACGCCCTGTAATGCTTTACTTTATCACTAAGCGGTAGCAATAGTCGTAGAAGCATAAGATTGGCGAGACGACAACGATGCTACGATGGAGATCAAGGTGTCGCGCCGGTGACGATGGTGATCACGACGGTGCTTCGGAGATGGAGATCACAAGCACAAGATGATGATGGCCATATCAATCACTTATATTGATTACATGTGATGTTTATCCTTTATGCATCTTATCTTGCTTTGATTGACGGTAGCATTTTAAGATGATCTCTCGCTAAAATTATCAAGAAGTGTTCTCCCTGAGTATGCACCGTTGCGAAAGTTCTTCGTGCTGAGACACCACGTGATGATCGGGTGTGATAGGCTCTACGTTCAAATACAACGGGTGCAAAACAGTTGCACACGCGGAATACTCAGGTTTAAACTTGACGAGCCTAGCATATAACAGATATGGCCTCGGAACACGGAGACCGAAAGGTCGAGCGTGAATCATATAGTAGATATGATCAACATATTGATGTTCACCGTTGAAACAACTCCATCTCACATGACGATCGGACATGGTGTAGTTAATATGGATCACGTAATCACTTAGAAGATTAGAGGGATGTCTATCTAAGTGGGAGTTCTTAAGTAATATGATTAATTGAACTTAAATTTATCATGAACTTAGTACCTGATAGTATTTTGCTTGTCTATGTTTAATGTAGATAGATGGCTCGTGCTGTTGTTCCGTTGAATTTTAATGCGTTCCTTGAGAAAGCAAAGTTGAAAGATGATGGTAGCAATTACACGGACTGGGGTCCGTAACCTGAGGATTATCCTCATTGCTGCACAGAAGAATTACGTCCTGGAAGCACCGTTGGGTGCCAGGCCTGCTGCTGATGCAACTGACGACGTTAAGAACGTCTGGCAGAGCAAAGCTGATGACTACTCGATAGTTCAGTGTGCCATGCTTTACGGCTTAGAAACGGGCCTTCAACGACGTTTTGAACGTCATGGAGCATATGAGATGTTCCAGGGAGTTGAAGTTAATATTTCAAGCAAATGCCCGAATTGAGAGATATGAAGTCTCCAATAAGTTCTATAGCTGCAAGATGGAGGAGAATAGTTCTGTCAGTGAACACATACTCAAAATGTCTGGGTATAATAATCACTTGATTCAACTGGGAGTTAATCTTCCTGATAATAGTGTCATTGACAGAATTCTTCAATCATTGCCACCAAGCTACAAGAGCTTCGTGATGAACTATAATATGCAAGGGATGGACAAGACTATTCCTGAGCTCTTCGCAATGCTAAAATCCGCGGAGGTAGAAATCAAAAAGGAGCATCAAGTGTTGATGGTCAACAAGACCACCAGTTTCAAGAAAAAGGGCAAAGGGAAGAAGAAGGGGAACTTCAAGAAGAACAGCAAACAAGTTGCTGCTCAAGAGAAGAAACCCAAGTCTGGACCTAAGCCTGAGACTGATTGCTTCTACTGCAAGCAGACTGGACCACTAGAAGCGGAACTGCCCCAAGTATTTGGCGGATAAGAAGGATGGCAAAGTGAACAAAGGTATATGTGATATACATGTTATTGATGTGTACCTTACTAATGCTCGCAGTAGTACCTGGGTAACTCGAAACAGGAACTACGGATTAAGCGAAGATTGGCTAAGGACGAGGTGACGATGCGCGTGGGAAATGGTTCCAAAGTCGATGTGATCGCGGTCGGCACACTACCTCTACATCTACCATCGGGGATTAGTTTTAGACCTAAATAATTGTTATTTGGTGCCAGCGTTGAGCATGAACATTATATCTGGATCTTGTTTGATGCGAGACGGTTATTCATTTAAGTCAGAGAATAATGGTTGTTCTATTTATATGAATAATATCTTTTATGGTCATGCACCCTTGAAGAGTGGTCTATTTTTATTGAATATCGATAGTAGTAATACACATATTCATAGTGTTGAAACCAAAAGATGCAAAGTTGATAATGATAGTGCAACTTATTTTGGCACTGCCATTTGGGTCATATCGGTGTAAAACGCATGAAGAAACTCCATACTGATGGGTTTTTGGAATCACTTGATTATGAATCACTTGGTACTTGCGAACCGTGCCTCATGGGCAATATGACTAAAACGCCGTTTCTCCGGAACTATGGAGCGAGCAACTGATTTGTTGGAAATCATACATACTGATGTTTGTGGTCCAATGAATGTTGAGGCACGCGGCGAGTATCGTTATTTTCTCACCTTCACAGATGATTTGAGCAGATATGGGTATATCTACTTAATGAAACACAAATCTGAAACATTTGAAAAGTTCAAAGAATTTCAGAGTGAAGTGGAAAATCATCGTAACAAGAAAATAAAATTTCTACAATCTGATCGTGGAGGAGAATATTTGAGTTACGAGTTTGGTTTACATTTGAAACAATGCGGAATAGTTTCGCAACTCACGCCACCCGGAACACCACAACGAAATGGTGTGTCCGAACGTCGTAATCGTACTTTACTAGATATGGTGCGATCTATGATGTCTCTTACTGATTTACCGCTATCGTTTTGGGGTTATGCTTTAGAGACGACCGCATTCACGTTAAATAGGGCACCATCAAAATCCGTTGAGACGACACCTCATGAACTGTGGTTTGGCAAGAAACCAAAGTTGTCGTTTCTTAAAGTTTGGGGCTGCGATGCTTATGTGAAGAAACTTCAACCAGATAAGCTCAAACCCAAATCGGAGAAATGTGTCTTCATAGGATACCCTAAGGAAACCGTAGGGTATACCTTCTACTTAAGATCCGAGGGCAAGATCTTTGTTGCCAAGAACGGATGCTTTCTGGAAAAAGAGTTTCTCTCGAAAGAAGTAAGTGGGAGGAAAGTAGAACTCGATGAGGTACTACCTCTCGAACGGGAAAGTAGTGCAGCTCAGGAAAATGTTCCTGTGATGCCTACACCAACTGAAGAGGAAAATAATGATGACGATCAAGGTACTTCGGATCAAGTTGCTACTGAACTTCGTAGGTCCACAAGGACACGTTCCGCACCAGAGTGGTACGGCAACCCTGTCCTGGAAATCATGTTGTTAGACAACGGTGAACCTTCAAACTATGAAGAAGCAATGGCGGGCCCAGATTCCAACAAATGGCTTGAAGCCATGAAATCCGAGATAGAATCCATGTATGAAAACAAAGTATGGACTTTGACAGACTTGCCCAATGATCGGCGAGCGATAGAAAACAAATGGATCTTCAAGAAGAAGACGGACGCGGATGGAAATGTTACCATCTATAAAGATTGACTTGTCGCTAAGGGTTATCGACAAGTTCAAGGGATTGACTACGACGAGACATTCTCTCCCGTAGTGAAGCTGAAATCCGTCCGAATCATGTTAGCAATTGCCGCATACTATGATTATGAGATATGGCAAATGGACGTCAAAACGGCATTCCTTAACGGACATCTTAAGGAAGAGTTGTATATGATGCAGCCGGAAGGTTTTGTCGATCCTAATAATGCTAACAAAGTATGCAAGCTCCAGTGATCCATTTATGGGCTGGTGCAAGCATCTCGGAGTTGGAACATTCGCTTTGATGAGATGATCAAAGCGTTTGGGTTTATGCAGACTTATGGAGAAGCCTGCGTTTACAAGAAAGTGAGTGGGAGCTCTGTAGCATTTCTCATATTATATGTAGATGACATACTCTTGATGGGAAATGATATAGAACTTCTGGATAGCATTAAGGCCTACTTGAATAAGTGTTTTTCAATGAAGGACCTTGGAGAAGCTGCTTATATATTAGGCATCAATATCTATAGAGATAGATCGAGACGCCTCATAGGTCTTTCACAAAGCACATACCTTGATAAGATTTTGAAGAAGTTCAAACTGGATCAGTCCAAGAAAGGGTTCTTGCCTGTGTTGCAAGGTGTGAGATTGAGCACGGCTCAATCCCCAACCACGGCAAAAGATAAAGAAGAGATGAGTGTCATCCCCTATGCTTCAGCCATAGGATCTATTATGTATGCCATGCTGTGTACCAGACCTGATGTAAACCTTGCCGTAAGTTTGGTAGGAAGGTACCAAAGTAATCCCGGCAAGGAACACTAGACAGCGGTCAAGAATATCCTGAAGTACCTGAAAAGGACAAAGGACATGTTTCTCATTTATGGAGGTGACGAAGAGCTCGTCGTAAAGGGTTATGTCGACGCAAGCTTCGACACAGATCTGGATGACTCTAAGTCACAAACCGGATACGTGTATATGTTGAATGGTGGAGTAGTAAGCTGGTGCAGTTGCAAGCAGAGCGTCGTGGCGGGATCTACATGTGAAGCGGAGTACATGGCAGCCTCGGAGGCAGCGCATGAAGCAATTTGGGTGTAGGAGTTCATCACCGACCTAGGAGTCATACCCAATGCGTCGGGGCCGATCAAACTCTTTTGTGACAACATTGGAGCTATTGCCCTCGCCAAGGAGCCAAGGTTTCACAAGAAGACCAGGCACATCAAGCGTCGCTTCAACTCCACCCGTGAAAATGTTCAAGATGGAGACATAGAAATTTGCAAAGTACATACGGATCTGAATGTCGCAGATCCATTGACTAAACCTCTCTCGCGAGCAAAACATGATCAACACCAGAACTCTATGGGTGTTTGATTCATCACAATGTAATTAGATTATTGACTCTAGTGCAAGTGGGAGACTGTTGGAAATATGCCCTAGAGGCAATAATAAAAGTGTTATTATTATATTTCTTTGTTCATGATAATTGTCTTTTATTCATGCTATAACTGTATTATCCAGAAATTGTAATACACGTGTGAATACATAGACCATAATATGTCCCTAGTAAGCCTCTAGTTGACTAGCTCGTTGATCAACAGATAGTCATGGTTTCCTGGCTATGGACATTGGATGCCGTTGATAACGGGATCACATCATTAGGAGAATGATGTGATGGACAAGACCCAATCCTAAGCATAGCACAAGATCGTGTAGTTCGTTTGCTAGAGCTTTTCCAATGTCAAGTATCTTTTCCTTAGACCATGAGATCGTGTAACTCCCGGATACCGTACGAGTGCTTTGGGTGTACCAAACGTCACAACGTAACTGGGTGACTATAAAGGTGCACTACAGGTATCTCCGAAAGTGTCTGTTGGGTTGACTCGGATCGAGACTGGGATTTGTCACTCCGTATGACGGAGAGGTATCTCTGGGCCCACTAGATAATGCATCATCATAATGAGCTCAAAGTGAACAAGTGGTTGGTCACGAGATCATGCATTACGGTACGAGTAAAGTGACTTGCCGGTAACGAGACTGAACAAGGTATTGGGATACCGACGATCGAGTCTCGGGCAAGTAACGTACCGATTGACAGAGGGAATTGTATGTGGTGTTTGATCGAATCCTTGACATCATGGTTCAACCGATGAAATCATCGTGGAACATGTGGGAGCCAACATGGGTATCCAGATCCTGTTGTTGGTTATTGACCGGGGAGTCGTCTCGGTCATGTCTGCATGTCTCCCGAACCCGTAGGGTCTACACACTTAAGGTTCGGTGATGCTAGGGTTATTAGGAAGACTTGTATGTGATTACCGAATGCTGTTTGGAGTCCCGGATGAGATCCCGGACGTCACGAGGAGTTCCGGAATGGTCCGGAGGTGAAGTTTTATATATGGGAAGTTGTCATGCGGACACCGGAAAGTTTCGGGGGCATATCGGTATTGTACCAGGGCCACCGGAGAGGTTCCGGGGGTCCACCGGGAGGGGCCACCCCTCTCGGAGGCCACATGGGCCGCAAGGGGCAGGGAACCAGCCCCTGGATGGCTAGGCGCGCCCCCCACCTTGGGCCCATGCGCCTAGGGTTGGGGGGGGGGAAACCCTAGAGGGGGCGCCCCCCTTGCTTGGGGGGCAAGTCCCCCCTCCCTGGCCGCCGCCCCCCCTCTAGATCCCATCTAGAGGGGTCGGCCCCCCTTGCCCCTTCCCCTATAAATAGAGGGGTGAGGGGAGGGCTGCTGGACACAACCCAAGGCGCAGCCCCTCCCCTCCCCAACACCTCTCCTCCTCCATTACGTGATTGGCGAAGCCCTATCGGAGTACTGCTGCACCAACACCACCACGCCGTCGTGCTGCCGTTGGAGCTATCTTCCTCAACCTCTCCTTCCTCCTTGCTGGATCAAGATGGAGGAGACGTCGTCTGTCCCGTACGTGTGTTGAACGCGAAAGTGTTGTCCGTTCAGCACTTGGTCAGCGGTGATCTGAATCACAGCGAGTACGACTCCATCATCACCATCCCCTTGAACGCTTCCGCACGCGATCTACAAGTGGTATGTAGATGCAAACTCACTCCCTTGACTCGTTGCTTAGATGGACTCATAGATGGATCTTGGTGAAACCGTAGGAAAAATTTTAATTTTCTGCAACGTTCCCCAACATATACATGGTGGAAACACCAAAAGGAAGCGATAACGAGGAACAACGGGACGCGGCGAAGGATAATTCCCTCGAAAAACAACCAAAACGGTGACGCAAGCGCCGCCCGAAGTCCCGCCCCGATAACAACAGCACCTATACTGACCCAGCCGTAGAGCAGGGCGAACCAGTGGACGACGAACACGCCACCAAACAACCACCCAAACAGGATGAATTGGACAAGCAACCCATTCCCGGCGAAAACAACAGTCCAGACGATCTCACGCCGGACACACCACCGGAGCATAAGAACCTTCACAAAAGGCTCGTCGCCACTGCAAGAAGTCTGAAGAAGCAGAAGCGGAAGCTCAAAACAGCGGAAGACATACTCAGAATGAGATGGAGCAAAGTACTCAAGACCGCAGATAAATACGGCGATAGTCACCAAGCAAAGAGCTACCCGAAGCGCAAGCTACTGCCCAAATTTGATGAGGAGGCCGTAGAGCCCCCACAGTCGAAAAACAAAGAGGCCGCCTGGCCGGATAGACGACCAGATGACAGGCTAAGAGCGGCAAACAACGCCGCACACAAGCCGGCACACGATCCACATAAGGATCCTGCAAAAAGGATGGCCCGGTCCGGTCCATCTATGGGCCAAAAAAGAAGGCTCCAGGAAGCAATACAATACGTCGAGCATTCGAAGATAACGGCACACCTAAATACAAGGGCGCCGCACACCCACTATGTTTCACTGATGAGGTACTGGATCATGAATTTCCAGCGGGATTCAAGCCCGTAAACATAGAGGCATACGACGGAACAACAGACCCCGGAGTCTGGATTGAGGATTACATCCTACACATACATATGGCCAGAGGAGATGATCTCCATGCCATAAAATACCTACCCCTCAAGCTCAAAGGGCCAGCTCGGCATTGGCTCAAAGGCCTCCCAGAAAATACCATTGGAAGTTGGGAAGAGCTCGAGGAGGCGTTTCGAGCAAATTTTCAAGGGACTTATGTCCGCCCTCCGGATGCAGATGATTTAAGTCACAAAACTCAACAGCCCGGAGAGTCAGCACGCAAATTTTGGAACAGATTCCTCACCAAAAAGAACCAAATAGTCGACTATCCGGACGCCGAAGCCTTAGCAGCTTTTAAACATAACGTCTGAGATGAATGGCTCGCCAGACACCTCGGCCAGGAAAAACCAAGAACAATGGCCGCTCTAATGAGCCTCATGACCCGCTTTTGCACGGGAGAAGATAGCTGGCTGGCAAGATGCAGCACCAATGACCTGAGTACATCCGAGGTCAGAGATGGAAATGGGAAATCACGACACAGAAAAGATCAGCACCGGAATAAAGAAAATGGCCCAAAGAGCACGGCGGTCAATGCCGGGTTTAAAAGCTCTCGGGCGAACAACAAAACACTACCTCTTAAGGACAACAGTGACGAGCTATGCAACCTAAACAAAATTTTGGATAGGATATGTGAAATCCACAGTACCCCCGGGAAGCCTGCAAACCATACCCACCGAGATTGTTGGGTCTTCAAACAGTCCGGCCGACTTAACGCCGAACACAAGGGGTTCGACACACCAAGCAAAGACGATGACGAACCCCACAAGCAAAGCGCCAGAAAACAAAAGACTTTCCCACAAGAAGTCAAAACAGTGAACTCACTTCATGTGATAACATGGAACAATAGTGCGGCACCTGCTAAATTACGCGTCGCACGATCCCGCGATTGGATGTCAACACCAATTACCTTCGACCATCTGGATTACTCCAGAAGTATTCGAAACGCAGGATGGACTGCCTTGATATTGGATCCTATAATCGACAGACTACAATTTACACAAGTCCTAATGGACGGCGGCGGTGATATAAACCTGCTATACTAGGACACCATCCGCAGAATGGGGATAGACCCTACCAAAATTCGCCATAGCCGCACTTCCTTCAAAGGAGTGATGCCAGGCCTTTATGCCAATTGTACAGGCTCTGCAATACTAGAGGTTGTGTTCGGTTCATCCGACAACTTCCGTCGCGAAAAGCTAATTTTCCATATCGCCCCATTTAAAAGTAGCCATCAAGCACTATTGGGACGCGACGCTTTCGCCCGCTTTAACGCAATACCGCATTACGCGTCTCTTACACTTAAATTGCCCGGTCCACGCGGCATCATCTCATTAAAAGGCAACTTCGAGTGTTCCTCGACCGCGGAAGAACGTGAGACTGCCTTGACAGCCACACACTAAGCCGGCCTTGTTAATCAAAGCCCCCACAAAACAGGTCGTTCAGACCCCAGACACGGTTAGACGAGTCCGGCATAAATAAACTAGGGGCTTACTAGCCGCATACCCCTTTACAAGGGGCTGCAAGCACGGACAATAAGAGCCAATAAAGCTCAACCTTATTCATTTAAAAAAATCATACTCTGTTTTAAATACATTTTTTGCACGATATCTTTTCAAACTAAATTCTTCTCTTTTACAGATGAACAGCGTGCTACACCCGTCCAGGATACAGCACAACGGAGACACAGGTGCAGACGTGCAGCAGGGACCCGTTGCAAGGATTCTTTTCAGATTAAGACCCTGCGTAAACCTTTCTTACTGTCTCTTGTTGATACACATCCCCCGGTTTCTTACCATAACCGAGGAGGAGGCTGACGTTTTGGCATCGGCCGCGTCAGAAGTTCTCGCCCGTACCTGGACACTAGGGGCTTAGGGCATTGTTCTGCCCGTTATCATAAAGACCGAATACCTCAGGGAGTGTTCAGCGTCTCGAGTTAGGCCTTATATGCACCAGCTCCGAATCATGTCTTTGGTCAAATGTTGGGTTTGCCCGGCTCCTGTGTTTTGCTGCCTTATGTTGCATATCATCGGCTAACGCGGCACCAGGAGAACTACTGTGATTGTGCCCCGGTTCGGCCGGGCGAGCACCTCAGTAGAGAAAGCCGAAAACTGACTGTCATGATATAGCGATAGACTGGTCAACCACTCGATCGACCTTTGGAATGTTTAGAATTCCTCCACTTTGACGAAGGACCGCTTCCCAGTCAGGCACACACGCGCCCCAAATACGGAGAACGCGGTGCCCCTAGGGGCTATATCGTAGCCCCACCTTCGAGCTCCTATGGCTAAGTGAAAGTGATAAAGCATTATAGTCCGGTTGCCTAGTTTGCTATGCTATCACCTCCTTCAAAGGACCAAGACGTTGGATTAAGTGTGAAAATGCGGGGTTTTTTTGCAAACACCCCCGCACCATGTGTGTGGGGGCTGAAGCCAAAGACTGCCATCTTTCAGGTTATACATACATATACATTAACGGCCGCACAGGAGATATTTCAATACTTGAACGCACAAGTATAAAAAGCAGTCATATCATAAATATGGTTTCACAAATCATACATGTCATTTGAACATAATATTTTTCGAGCACTGCGACTCTACTAAACGAGCGCCCCGCGGGACTTCCCCAAAATAGTGCTCGGCGGGTAATCGGCTTCTATCCAAATCCTAGGATGCAACGTCGGTGGCATCCATCTCTTCCCAGTATGTCTTGACACGGGCGAGAGCCATCCGCGCACCCTCTATGCATGCCGACCGCTTCATCGCCTTGATATGCGGCACCGCATCAAGGAATTGCTGCACCAAACCAAAATAACTCTTTGGCTTGGGCCTGTCCGGCCACAGATGAGCCACGACGTCCTTCATGGCAAGTCCAGACAGCCTATTCAGCTCAGCCCATTCAGCCAGCCGATCTGTTAACGGAAGGGGACGCTCCAGACTATGGAATTGAGACCAAAAGAGCTCTTCCATCGCGTGATCCTTTTGGCTTCGGAAGTGCCGCCAAATCCAGATAAGGATCCTCCGCACCCCACAGCTGGCCCAACTGAGCATACTTCTGATCCGTGAACTTCCTGCGCAGCAGAAAGGGCTTTCCAGCTGCAATATCTCCGGCCTGACGCAGCTCCTCCTTTATAGCCCTCATTGCAGAACGAGCATCCTTGGCTTCGGCGGCGGCCTTCTTCAGGTCCTCTTGCTCCGCTTGGCGTTCTCTTTCAAGAACCTCATAGCGGTCGGTAGCATCTTTTAGCTTCACGGCCATTCCGGCCATCTCCTCCCTGCTTCGGCAGTGAGCAGCCTTTTCGGCTTTTAGCTCCTCCGCTGCCTTCGAGGTAGCCGCATCACTTCTTCTGGCTTGCTCCTTGGCTCAAGCAAGCTCTGCCCGAAGGTTTTCCACAGTAGCGGCACCATCTGCATCAAGCATATATGTTGTAAGGAACGAGCGTCAGCTCCCTTACCAGGTGACCACGGAGAAACCACTCACCTTGTGACTCGTCAAGTCGCCTATTGACCAGCGCGATGTCCGCATCCGCAACATCCAGCTGCCACTTCAGTTCGGCAACTCTATCAGTCCGGCTGGCCACCGAACGCTCCGCCCCCTGAATAGGGATGGTGACATATTGAAACTGAGATAATGATCCTCGGCACGCTGTCACTTCTGACAACGTACCGAGTCTCAGGGGCTACTATCTATATAGGGCGCACTCTATGTGCAAAACTGTCAAAAAGTATGTCATTTTACGTACCTCAAACCCCGCCAGTAAACTTCTGACGGCATCATGCAACCCGCTCTTAGCGGATGAAATTCTTTCAATCACCGTACTCATTAATGTACGGTGATCTTCTGAGATAGACGCCCTCTTGAGCAGATCCTTCAGCTCCCTCGGTCGTACACCAGTTTGTGCCGAACTCTCCGGCCCTGCCGGACTCGGGGAGACCCTCCGTGACGACACCTCAGGGTCGTCCGCCCCGCCCGGCGGTGCGGCAGATGGAGGCGTCTCGCTCTCCACCATCTCCAGACGAAGGTCCCCCAAAGATGAGCTCAGCTGAGAAGGGCGGAGATCCGAACTACAAGGTAAAAACTTCGGTTATCCTCAGAAGCAAAAATAGGGATGTCCCTTATTACAAAACTCCCCTTTTTCTACTTACGGCTCGCTGGAGGGCTGATTCCTTTGGGGAGATAGTGCGGCCGGGGCCTCTCCTGGCGCAGGACCCTCTGGTGAAGATTTCTTCCCCCGCTTTGAGGCCTTAGCCTCCGGGTCTTCGGAAGCGGTCCTCTTCTCCCCCTGGGAGGAGGAGTTCTCGATCCCCCCTTTCTTGAAAGCCTCCTTAGTGGAGACGGTAGTTTCTCTATTTTCCCCTTCGCCCTCTTCTGAAGGCGCAACCTCCAGCATCTTGACCAACACGGGATCCGGCGTGGTCTCAGGGAGGGGGGCCGGACACCGTAGCAGTTTTGCTTGCGCTATCCACTCCTGTCCAAGGGATATCTGGTTAAAAGGCAAATCTATAATAAATAAATGGATGATGTGTCCGGACACAGGGCTACTTACTTGAGTATCCGGATGATTGCAGCTTAGGCCGGCGTCCTCGGTCAAGTCCGGACACATCTCTTGTGATCCGAAGAACAGTTTGTACATCTCCATGGGTGTCGTACCCATGAAGTGTTGGAGAGCTCGTGGTCCCTCCGGATTGAATTCCCACAGGCGGAGGGGGCGACGTTTGCAGGGCAGAAGACGCTGAATCAGCATAACCTGCATCACCATGACCAGGTTGATCTCCCTCTCTTGGAGGTCTCGAATCAGGCCCTGCAATAGGGGTACGTCCTTGGACGGCCCCCAGTCAAGCCCTTTACTGACCCATGACGTCAGCCGTTGCGGAGGACCCGAGCGAAAGGCGGGCGGCGGCCTCTGCCTGCTGCCCCTGGGAGCGGTGATATAGAACCACTCCTGTTCCCACAAGCCGAGCTCCTCCTGAAAAGCGCCCTCGGGCCATGGAGCGTCGGCCCTCTTGCTTATAACCGCCCCGCCACACTCTGCCTGACGCCCCCTCAATCATCTTCGGCTCCACGTTGAAGGTTTTGAGCCACAAACCGAAGTGAGGGGTAGTGCGGAGGAAGGCTTCGCAGACGACAATGAAGGATGAGATGTGGAGGATGGACTCCGGAGCCAAGTCGTGGAATTCCAGCCCATAATAAAACATGAGCCCCCTCACGAAGGGATCCATCGGGAAGCCTAAACCACGACGGAGGTGAGACACGAACACGACACTCTCGCCAGGCTCGGGAGTGGGAATGACTTGCCCTTGGGCAGGCAACCTATGCGAAATTTCGTAGGTTAGGTAGCAGGGCGTCCACCGGCCCTGTAGGTCGGAGCCGGACATTGTCGAAGGTCCGAAGTGCCCGAATCTGGAGCTCTGGGTGTTGGAACTCGGGGCGAGGGGCGGATTCGATTGAGGTTTGGAGAAAAAGAACGAGCATTGGTCTCATTATAAAGAGGGAGAATACCAAGAGCCGTCCCCATGACCGTTTGGAACTCGCCTTCGATGGAGAGGGCGTGGCAACGGGAGCGGTTGGGTTACCCACGTCCGTATTAATGGGAATCCCGGAATAAGGGGAACATGATCTCTGCTTCAACAAGACGTGCCAAGGAAACCGCTTCGCTAAAAGCGCTAAGGTGGTATAATAAAAACGATTCGAGTAAAGGCTTGGTCGTGGTGTGACGTCACGCCACGAAATACGTCAGCAGATTGAACTTGTGTAAATGTTATTCTCTCTACGGTGGTATGTGGAATTTATTTTGCAGAGCCGGACACTATCCTGGTGTTCGCAATCTTCTATGAATTATTCGGAGGAGGAACCCGCCTTGCAATGCCGAAGACAATATGCGCGCCGGACTCGTCGTCATTGAAGCCTGGTTCAGGGGCTACTGAGGGAGTCCTGGACTAGGGGGTGTCCGGATAGCCGAACTATCATCATCGGCCGGACTCGAAGACTATGAAGATACAAGATTGAAGACTTCGTCTTGTGTCCGGATGGGACTTTCCTTGGCGTGAAAGGCAAGCTTGGCGATACGGATATGTAGATCTCCTACCATTGTAACCGACTCTGTGTAACCCTAGCCCTCTCCAGTGTCTATATAAACCGGAGGGTTTTAGTCCATAGGACACAACACACACACACACACATTAGTTTGTTTGTTATAAATTTTTCTGTTTTTTAGTTATAGAAATTTTAGAAATTATTCTGTTTTTTAGTTATATAAATATTAGAAATGTTAGTTATATAGAAATGTTATAAATTTTTTCTGTTTTTTAGTTATAGAAATATTAGCAATTTTTCTGTTTTTTAGTAATATAAATATTAGAAATGTTAGTTATATAGAAATGTTTTTTGTTTTTTAGTTATAGAAATATTTATAGAAATGTTAGCAATTTTTCTATTTTTTAGTTATATAAATATTAGAATTATTATAGAAATGTTAGTTATATAATCAGGAAATTTTAGAATTAGTTTTAGTTAGATGAATTAGATTAATGTCAAATTGTTAGAATATGCATATATATAGAATTTTAGTTATCACTATCCAATCATTTAAAAAATGTTACTTTTTGCGGGCATATAGTATTTGTTCTCGATGATATGCCCGGCCCGCATCCTCGCCGTCGACCCGTTCACGACGACGTCCTGCTTCAGAGGACCCATGTCCGGGAGTGGGCTCCGTCGGGCTGGCACTTGGAGGTGCTACCTGGAGGGGCGCGCCGCTTGGTGAGGAACCCGACCTCGGGTCCCGTCGTCGACCCTGATCTTCTTTAGTGGCGTTCGCGTGGGCCACATTCGGTGCAGAGGCAGCCGGCCCTGCCGGAGGTGGTGTGTCGCCATGTCAGGGAGGAAGATGAGCACGTCCATCGCCACATGGCTGCTATGGACGACGTCAGGTTCTCCACTACTTGGCGGGTTCTTTGGGCAGATGACCGGAGGTATGATCCTGTGATGGTTCCTTCTCTTTGGGTGTGCACCGCCCGCGCCCCAGGAACCGCGAGTGGCGCCCTAGATTCTTCTGTAGTACTTGATCTTTATTAGGTACCTAGCCAGTGATGTATTCGATATATAATATTCGAGACGATGTATTCGAGATTATATATATTAAGACGATGATGTATTCGAGATTATATATCCGAGACGATGTATTCGAGATTCAGTTTTTCCTTATTGATTAATTGCATCCATGCATTGTAATTTGAATACTAAATTGTTTTATATTTCTTCTGTATTAGTAAAGTAAAAGCTATGGCGGACAATATCGGCAGAGAGAGAAGAGGAATTATTCGACATCATACGCAGCCCTCACAGGCTAGATGATCTGAATGAAGCAGATGACGGCTCCCAATATCTGAACAATACCGGAGAGGGTGATGAAAAGATATTCGATCTCGACGACCGAGCTGATGAAGTCATGAACTATGATTATGATGACACAGACAATATTTGTGATGACACAGACAATGCTGATCTTCAAATAACAAAGACTACCAGCGAGGTATATTTATATAAGCATGCATCATGGTGATCATCACATGTTTTTTTTATTGAAGATATATTAACGAATCGATCTTTCTTCTTTCAGCCCTTCGGATCGAGCAAATCTGCTTCTACAGACAGCAAGACAAAGCGAGGCCTGGGCAGATTGTTGAAGGATGGTGTAAAGTACCACATTGAATCCACCAAACTTAGTGGCGAACCCCTCACGCCTAAGAACGTTGCGGACAAGTGGACTCATCAGAGCGGAGTTCTTGTGAAGGACAAACTCCCGATCTCCATTCAAGAATGGAAAGAGCCAAAGACTAAATGTCCAGGTGTTACTTGGGTCGACGACAGAGCCAAAAAAGACCTTTTGAAATCTCTGATGGAACATTTCACCCTACCAGATCATTTCACTGAAGCAGATGTGGAGAAAGTCAAGGCCGCTGCTCTTAAGAAGATGGCAATTGCATTCAACACCCACAAGAAAACTGTATGGGCCAACTACCTCGCTAATGAAAGGAAGACTCCGTATTTCACGGGAACACTGGAGAAGCAAAGAGAACACTGGGACGATTTCGTGACCTTCAAGGATTCAGAATTATCTAAGGAACGGTCGATGAAAAACAAGGCAAATGCCGCAAGAAAGACGCAGTTCCATAGGCTGGGTCCAGGTGGCTACGCGGTGGGATTGCCTAAGTGGGATAAGTATGAGCAAGAGATGGAGGATGCAGGGGTCACTCCGGTTACTAGGAACTGGCCCCCCAGGTGCAGAACTTGGTTCTATGCGCATGGGGGCGTTGGGCCCGAAGACAGGCGAAGTTTCGCGGAAGGCAAATCTAAAAGGAGTCGAACAAAAGATAATTGACGCAATAGAAGAAGCTCGAAGGGGGGTGTTCACGCCCAACAGAGAGAACGACGAGCTTACGCACGCCCTGGGAAATCCTGAACACCCGGGAAGAACACGAGGCAAGGGGGTTATTCCCTGGTAAGAGGGTTTTTCAGAATGGAACAAGGACTACAGGACCCGTGCAAGAAGAAAGATGGAGGAGGAGAAGAAAAGGAAGCTGGAGGAGGAGCAGAGGAAGCAGGACGCAGAACGCCTTCAAGGCCTAGAAGCAAGGCACGTGGACCTGGCACTCAAATTCCAGCAGCAGCAGCAGCAGCAGATCGACTCACTTAGCCAGGAAAGGGGGTCTCAGCAGTGGCAGCAGCAAGCGGATGATCGTCCAGCATTGGATAGCACCATCCCATCCATGCCGAGAAGCAGCGTTGGTTCTGCCCCGGGCGACACACTACTGGATACATACCCTGTGGATGACATCATAGAGAACACTAACTGTGAGCTACACTCCAAAATGAAGAACATATCCATGAAGGTGGCGGACGGCGTTGCTTTTCCAGTTACCCCCGAAGCAACCTTCCATTGCATCCCAATTCAAGAGGGCTATGCTCGTGTCATGGTTGATGAAGTGGTGGACCCATATTCGGGGCTACAACTTGATATTCCTGGAGGTGAAGACGAGCGCACAGTGGGAGAGGTCATACATCGTATCATCCTATGGAGAAAGGATTGCATCATCTTTCGAAGTCCACCGACACCGCGTCGTCTGCCGACTCCTCCTTGAAGTCCGCCACCGAGTCAGCAGACTCCCGCTCCTTCAAGTCCACGAACGCGTGAGACGACTCCTCCTCGAAGTCCGTCACCTCCTCCAAGTCCCCGAACGCGTGAGCTGACTCCTCCGGTTTCAAGTCCGGCACAGCGTCATGCCACTTCTCCGGTTTCAAGTCCGGCACCGTGTCAGGCCACACCTCCTGCTTCAAGTCCGGCACATCGTCAGGCCACTTCTCCTGGTCCAACTCAGCCACGTCAGCCGTCTCCGCCGTCTCAGCAATCGCAGAAGAGACATGCCACAGCTTTGGTGCGTAGCGGTACGAGTCGAGGTAGTTCAGGAAGTACAGGCGGAGACAAGCGATATAAATATGGTCCAAGCCTCGCTCCTCTTCCTCAGAGGCCTTACGACATGACTAAGGAGCAAAACGCAGCCATAGTGCAAGCCCAAGTGGACGCCCATTTTGGACCGAAACCGGCACCGCCGCCAAAGGAGGAAGTGCCTGAGAAAGTAATTGACCACTTCATTCATATGGCTAGAGAACCAGCTCCCAAGCCTGTTGACTCGGACTATGAGCGCCAAATCAGGAAACTACATCGAGAACGGCTAAAGAAGGAAGCGAGCTCGAGCTCGAGCCAACAAGCAGCTGGCAAAAAATGCGGGAAAACCGTTCCCCAGTTGGGAGAACAGGCGGCGCAAGCGATCCCCCCGGTTGTTGTGCCAACAACACATGAAAGGAGTACGCGCGCCAAATATTATTGTGGGCAAACCGTTAACGTTCCCCAGCATGGCGATGTGGTAATAACGGAGGATCATATAATGCAGGCTCAAATGCTCAATATCTCTGTTGGACAACTCCTCAAAATCGAGCCCATGCCTCCGGTTAGAGAATCGGAAATAGCATGGAAATATGTCCGGGGCCAACCTTTGGTCCATCCAAACAAGGTCAAGGACCTCCCAACGAGAATGTATCAATTGCATCAATTGTACATGAACATTACCAAGATTACCAATCAAGAGTCCCTCATGGTGAATGTCAAGCATGAGCATTATTACCATGAGAAAGCTCTGGCCATTGAGTATACAGAACTATTTCAGTTATACAATCAAGACGCACTTGACAAGTCTATCGTCAGTTGCTATTGTCTGTAAGTGATTTCTTTCTGTAATTTAAGTCTCAAGCTAGTTATGTAGTGATAATTTTGATCAATCATTACATGTAATTATCCTTACTATATTCTTTTTCTGTGGTATTATATGCAGGATGAAGATGTATGAAATGAAAAAATCTGGACGCTATGGCATTGGGTTCATTGACCCAAATACCATTAATGAGGACATATGGCAGATTGAATATTGTCAAGATGGTGTAGAGGAAAGCATGCTAGAGTTCTTGAAGCGACTCAATACCAATGAAGATATACTACTTCCTTACAACTTCCCGTGAGTCACACTGTCTTGTACTACAAATTCTGTTTTTGCTTACTAGCTAGCTAGATGTTAATAATTAAGTGTATACGGTTTACGGTAGTTGATTAATTTTATGCACATGCCCGCTTAATTAAGACATGCAAACGTGTGTGCATGCAGTTGGCACTGGGTCTTGATAGACATTAAAGTTGAGGAAGGAAAAGTTGAATTACTGGACTCACTAACTAAAGCAGATAAAGACTTCACCATCGTGAAGGGGATAGTCAACAGGTAATTTCAATCATTATTAACTATATCTCGGCCTATTATTAGTTCGTCATTTCCTGATATGGACTATTTAATAACCCCTTTATTAATTTTCTTTGCCGGCGGGCAGGGCATGGGCAAAGTTCATCAAGGTGACTCCAGGCAAGTGGGCAAAAAAGTTGTTTTGGCATCGACCAAAGATAAGTAATTAAGTAGTACTAGCTAGCTACCATCTTTTTAATTCTTGTTTCAATATCATTAATTAATTATCATGCTTGATTAATCATTATCTGATTCAATTCCATTCTCGTAAAGGCCCTGAAGCAGGCGCCGGGGAATAATCTGTGTGCATTCTACGTTTGCGAGAACATTCGCATGATAACGTGCGAAAGGAGCAGATCTGATAGATAGGACTGGGTACGTTTGTCAGAACACTATTCACACCATTATCGATATCTAGTCACACAACTAACACACATGCATATTGATCTCCTTCTTAACAGTTCAGATCGGTGCGGGATAAGCTCCTACTATCGGACCGCATACTAGCACTTCAAGAGGAAATAGCCGGATTTTTGCTCGACCAGGTCATAGATCCTAAAGGAGAATACTATTACCCGCTACCGCCCCATGAACCACTTGTCATCGTGCCCCGGAGGCACCAAATACAACATATGTAGGAGAAATTGTATATGTATATACATGTGTATGTGTGAATAACTAATGGTGTGTGTGTGTGTGTGTGTCTATATATATATATATATATATATATATATATATATATATATATATATATATATATATATATGCGGTTCTACGTACGAGAAAATATATTTATATATATGCATAACGTGTACAATATGTAGTATCGTGAAATACCAGCAAACAAAAAAAATTGAATGGAAAATAAAGCCAAACCCCCCCCCCCCCCCCAAACATTTAGTACCGGTTGGTGTTACCAACCGGTACTAATGTCCTACGCGCACACGGGTCTGGCTCGTGCCACGTGGTGTCACTTTAGCGCCGGTTCGTGACGGACCGGTACTAAAGGGGGGGGGGGGGGCCTTTAGTCCCCACTCTTTAGTGTCGGTTGGCAAACCGGCACTAAAGGCCGGTTCTGCACTAGTGCAAACATCAACCTGAACAAGACTGCAACACCTTTTCATTTTTTTTTTGATGCAAGATTAACACTTGAATTCGTACGTTAAGCGAAAGAAAACCAGCACCACTGAATTCATATTGAGGGTCTCCTTGTTTCTGAGTACTGTTCTAACATCGTATAAGCAAGCATATAACATCGCATTTTTTCAGAATTTTGAGGTGATCCCTTGAAGCAGCCTACCAAGTAACTAGTAAATGGAAATGTACGAGAATACTAGAAGGAAAGGTAGGACTCCTGATTAGCATAATCAAACACAGTGTCTATGCCAGCATAACCCACTACTTGCTAGATGGTTTCAATTTGGGGGTTTAGTAATCCTCGCCCTCGGTGAGCTGTGTGTGCTCTGGAGCCAATCTTCAATTGCTCCCACCAAACGCAAGGGTTTTCTCAAATGTGGTCACCAAGAAGAACTACACTATGGACATGAACTGTACGAGTAGTATTAATAACCGGGGGGCTACTTTGCACAGGACACTCACGATAATACATAAATGCCCATGTGCTCATATGGCATTGTTGAATTGCATGAAAGCATCCATCACATGGATGTTGCACCACACAAGTTCCTATTTAAGTGTGAGAAGAGAGGTGGAGCAATACCCCTAAGAAACCATCGTGCGTTGACCAAGGAGTAGAGCGTAGTCGTTGCTAGGTTCATTTTCAGCATATTGCATATTCAATGTACACACGTTCTGCACTTAGTTAGAATTGTTTTTTCATCATCTTCGAAATCCACATACTTCCTAGGACTGGGAACCATCAGGATTTGCATCAGTGGCTTTATGCGCGAGGTAACCTTTGCCAAGATGGCCAGATGTAGATGGACTCCTTCAGAACTTTGCCATCCTAGTGCATTTTGTTAACTAGGCACGTATCTGGCCAAGAAGGCCTAAGTACCGCACCGTTTAAGCTCCTGCGCCTTGTGGCCAAGAAGGCCTAAGTGCCGCACCGTTTAAGCTCCTGCGCCTTGAGCAAGTCAGACTGTCTGGGTGTGCTGAAACGTGCAGGGTGCCATTATGTGTATGAAACTCTGAATCACAAGAGCATGGTGCCCCATTTTATGCAAATTTACTAGCTATCGTGTTTCGAACACTACTATCACTGCATTCACCGTGAGAATTAAACTGATTCTAGCGTATTCGGCATTCTGCCGTTGATTTTCTCTCAGCCTTCTACAAATGTCAAACTGGACAAGACCGCGACACTTCTTCATTTTTTAATGCAAGATAACACTTGATTTCATATGTTATGCGAAAGAGAGCTGACACCACTTAGTTCATATGCAGGGCCTTCTTGTTTCTTACAATTCTAAAAAAAATAGAAATATAAAACCAGTAGAATTGAAATGTAAGTTGCTTGGTTGCACTATAGAAAAATATACATTTCTGAAAGACTAGGTGCATTGCATAGTTGTCATAAAAATAGGGAAGAATTTTTGTGAGATTGGTAATATTTTTTCTTAATTACTCATAGTGGAGTACATACAAACTAGACCATAAAAATTCATATATAGTTCTCAATCCTACAAACCAACAAGCTCTCGCAGAAAAAATCCTACGAAATAGAATCTCCCAAAATTTCTATGAAATTCTTCTAAATCATTGAGGCTTAAATTCCTACAAATATTTGTCTGTCCATCTTTAGAAAACATGCACGTCTTTAGTATTATCCAACGGACTGCCACAACACTTCTCAGGCTTTTCGTTCAGTTCAGGAAACAAAGGAACTAGTAACTGGATTTGTGCTAGAATGCTGGCAGGAAAGGCATGCCTCCTGATTTGGATAATCAAACACAACATCTACGCCACCACAGCTCACTACTTGCTGGGTGGGTTCGTTTTGGAGATCTGATGATCCTCGGTGAGCTGCATGCTCTGAAGAACCTCTATAATTGATCCCACCTCACGATCTCCTCTCTCTAAGACATGCTCCAGTTTCTCCGCCTTCTCTAGCAGCTGCTCTGCTTTCATATTCGCGTAGCTCAGCAGCTTATCTGAAGTCTTCAACGTCCTGCACAACTAGAGTTTGAGGTACAGAGATTGGGGAGCAAAATGTTAGTTTGCATCCAGCAACGAATTGTAGTAAATAACCACAGGTTACGTCCGTTGTAAACAAAAAGGAAGGGAAGAATCACACCTTCAGCATCAGGGAAGGCCACGAAGGGTCATTCTCCTGTAGCGACTTCATCAAATTGTCATAGTCTTCCTGATTGATGATGAATGCACAAATGAATTACATGTATGTCTTCATCTCAGATATTACCCCCATACAAAAACATCTTATATTTTAATAACTAACAGAGTAGCACCCCACATTAAATTGACGAACAAAACGCCTTTGCTGGCCTCTTGGTGGACTCTTTCATTAGTAGTATTAAACATTGGTTTCGAAGATGAAGCAAACAGCAAACATGAGCAAGAACATCAGCAACTCTGCAATCTGTTAAGCTGGTGACGATGGGTGAAGTTAGATGAGACCATCTTAATTAACCCCAATATCCAACATTGCACACTTTTTGTGTACACTATCATGAATCTATGGGCAGCAAGATCCTTCATGTAGAACGCAATTGAGTAGTTCATGACAATTCATGGAAACAGAACGGCTGATGGACGCATGGTTCGGAACACAAATTCGAAGGAGCAAGCAACGATATGACGGGAGAATCAATTTTATGCTGAAAAAAAAATCAGGAACAAGGGGACGAAGGGAGCCCTCACCGCGAAGAGCCGCTGGAGCTCGGAGGGGTCGGCTTCCTCCACCTGATGCGCTTCCAAGGGGGAGGAGGGGGCAGACGCGTCGCCTCCGCCGTCGAGGTGGTCGTCGCCTCCTTCGACGGTGAGGTCGCTCAAGAGATCGCTGACAGTGAGCAGTGGGCCTCCGACACCCCGCATCTCTGCGCTCAAGGTCGCTCAAGAGGTCGCTGGACCGAGAGAAGTCTTGCGGTGGCGGGACCGGGGGGAGGCCAGGCGGCGTCGCTGGATCCGAGGGGGGAGGGTGGCTGCGCTGGATCCGGCCGGGAGACCGTCGCCGGCGGAGAGAAGGGGAAAAATCGATGGCCTGTCGCCTTTGCGGCCCATGCGGCTGGTAAACGATGTGGGCTCAGTTGCCACCAACGGAGAGCTTGTGGGCCGCTAAACTCTTTTTGTCATAGTTTATGGGCCAAAGTTCAAGGTTGGATTGAAAATACCATGTCTTCAGCAGGAAAGGAGATACTTGTCGAGTCTCTGGCACAGGCACATGCGGTCCCGGTTTTCTCAATGTCATGCTTTAAGCTTCCTCGGGGTTTATGTGAGCATCTCAACATGCTTATAAGGAAATGCTGGTGGGGAAGTAAAGATGGTAAGCGCAAGCCACACTGGGTCTCATGGAAGACTATGACACAATCCAAAGGTATGGGGGGTTTGGGTTTTAAGGATTTCAAGCTATTCAATATGGCAATGCTGGCCAAGCAGGCATGTCGTCTGCTGCAATTCCCTGACTCCCTAAGTGCTCGCCTGCTGAAAAGCATTTACTATCCAAACACTTTGGTTCTTGATGCTAATTTGGGGAATCATCCAAGCCAAATATGGAGGAGCTTGATCGAGGGGCGGGATACCCTTAAGCTGGGTTTGATCAAAAGAATAGGCAATGGGGGAACGACAAGAATCTGGGAAGAGAACTGGCTGCCACGCGAGGAAATGATGAGACCGTATGGGTGCATCTCACAGAACCCACCGGAACTTGTCTCAGAGCTCATAGATGCCACGTCATCCCAATGGGACAGACAGAGGGTGTCGGAAGTTTTTGTGCCAATGGACGTTCGGGTAATCATGGCAATTCCGCTGTGTACCATGAATGTTTCGAATTTCTGGAGCTGGCACTATGAAAAGAATGGAAATTTCTCTGTTAAATCAGCCTACCGTATGTTGGTGGCAACAAGAGCTAGAATAGAGGCATGGTTGGAAAGCACGGCGGGACCTTCCAGCACATCCAGAGAGGAGGGAGCCTGGAAGAAGCTTTGGCAAACTCAAGTGCCGGGCAAGGTGAGGATGTTTCTCTGGCGATTGTCCAAACGCTCGGTCCCTACCAACGACGTGAGGGCACACAGACATATGAGCGACTCAAGTTCCTGCGGCATCTGTGGTGCACACGATTCATGGAGACACTCCTTACTAGAGTGCTCAATATCCAGATGCATCTGGTCTCTGATGGATGTGGAGCTCACGGAAAACCTTGCAGCTACAACCGAACCTAATGCTAAACAATGGTTGTTCACTTTGATGGAGTCAATGTCACACGAGCTCTTTGTGAAGCTCTCGATTACGCTTCGGGCGATCTGGGCAGCGAGACGGAAGGCGATTCATGAAGGGATCTTTCAAAGTCCTCACTCTACTCACAGTTTCATCACCAGATTCATTGACGAACTAGATATGCTGAAGGTCAAACCATCCCAAGTGACTGGTGCTGGTGTAGCGACCAGGAGCGGAAGGCCGATAGCTCCTCCTCAAGGCCACGCAAAGATTAATGTGGATGCTTGTGTCCGCAGGGGTAGTAGGGGGACAGCGACGGCGGTCTGCAGAGATGAAACCGGCGTGTATCTTGGCAGCTCGTCCCTGGTGATTGCAGGTCTGGACGACCCTGAATCTCTGGAAGCGATCGCATGCTGAGAGGGTTTGGCACTGGCGGCAGATCTCCAACTACAGAATTTTGTGATTTCATCCGATTCCAAGCAAGTTATCAGTGACATCAATATGGGATGTAGGGGCAGCAGCGGAATAAAAATCCTAGCAAACTCTTTCCAATGTAATTTCATTTTTGAGTCTCGTGCATCCAATATGGAGGCACATAGTCTAGCCAAGTCATCGCTTTCTCTGGGTCCGGGACGTCACGTTTGGTTTGGCCAACCTCTTGATCCAAGATGTATCCCACAGTTTGTGGTTTTTGATGAATAAAACTTGGTTTCCCCCTCAAAAAAAATTGTCCAGACTTCTAAGAAAAATGAAGCTTTGTCCAGAACTCCTAAAAAAATGAAGCTTTGCCCGGATTCTCAAAAAATAAAATTAAAAAAAATGAAGCTTTGTCTATGGTTTGAACCCAGCCGATACCATCATCGTCTCGCCCACCGTATCACGGGCGCGTTGGTCAAGCCGGCTAGAAAAGCGCAACTCAAAATCGCTACTTAGGTACAAAGAGCGGCAGGAATCAAGCCAGGAGAGAGTTCGTGTTCGTGCGGTTGTGCCTCCGCCACCGAAAGGTTCGTTCGGCCAGATGAACCTCGTGTTCGTTGGGTCCTGACCGTGGCTTGTGGTTGACCTCGCGGCCGCCGTCTGTTAGACTATGTATAGCTTCTGTACCTATGTACATATTGTAACAGAACCATTATATATAATGAGATAAGTCACCCCTAGAGGGTTGTACTGGTTCCCAAAACTTATTGTCTTACATGGTATCACGCTAGGTTACGATCGCTTCCGCTTCTAAACCCTAATACCCGCACCGCCGCCGCAGCCGCCGCCGCCTTCACCGCCGCCGCTGCGCCACCGATCGCGCGGCCGCCATGTCGAGCGCCGCCACCACCGGTTCCACTGCTGCGGGCTTCCTCCCAGCCTCTCTTGCGGCTCTGCTCAACCTCCCGCTCGATGCCGTCTCCGTTCCCGCTCCGATCGGGACAAGGAGCATCAGCTCCGTCTTCTCCACGCTGCCGGCGCCCTCGCTCGGGCGTGATCTCGTGGTCCACATCGCGGCGCCGCCGTCCGCTGCGGACTCCGCAGGCGTCGTCCCGCCGCTCCTGCCGCAAGCGGATCACACCGCCCAGCTGGCGGGGTTGGCGGCGTCTGCCCCGGCTGCGGGCCTTGCGGCGTCCGCACCGGCCGTGAGCTTTGCGGCGCCCGCCCTGGCTGCGGTCCCGCCTCCTCCCGCATCGGCTTCGGTGCCTCCGGCTGCCTCCATGGTGTTTGCTCCCCAGGCAGCCTCCTCGATGGGATCGTCTTCGCCGCCGCCGTTTCACTTCGGTCATCTCATCACCATCAAGCTCTCCGCCGACAACTACATCTTCTGGCGTGCGCAGGTTCTCCCGCTCTTGGGGAGTCACTACCTGCTAGGCTACGTCGACGGATCGCTTCCCTGCCCACCCGCGCTGGTAGACAGCGTGCACGGTCCGGTCTACAATCCGGCCCATCGCGTCTGGACGGGGCAGGACCAGGCGAACCTCTCCTCCATCCAGGGGTCGCTCTCGCCGGCAGTTGCCGGCCTTGTTGTCTTCGCGAAGACGTCTCATGAGGCCTGGACCATCCTTGAGCGCACCTTTGCAGCGCAGTCCCAGGCTCGTGTCTCTGCACTCCGTCGTCAGCTTGGAGAGTGTCAGAAGCTTGACTCCACTGCCACTGAGTTCTACAACAAGGTCAAGTGCCTCGCCGACACATTGGCCTCCATTGGACAGCCCCTAACCGACTCCGAGTTCAACTCGTTTATTGTCAATGGTCTTGATGAGGAGTATGATGCCTTAGTCGAGATCATCAACGAGCGGGGCAACTCGACACCCATGCTGGCACACGAGGTTTTCTCTCGGCTCCTTCTCACTGAGCAACGGGTCGAGACTCGTCGCACCAGGGGCACTGGCTCCCTCTCGGCCAACGCCGCCACCAAGGGTGGCCGCTCTTCTTCATCACCCCGGTCTCCCTTGGGGCTGCCACCGTCGCCCGCCTCGGCCCCCCCACCTACTGCGACCTTACCGGGGGCTGGTGGTCCATGTGTGTGCCAGCTTTGTGGCCGCGATGGGCACTGGGCCTCCAAGTGTCATAAGCGCTTCCGGCGAAGCTTCCTTGGTCTTGGCAATGACGGCAAAGATACACGCAACAATGCCCGTCAGGTCGCCATGGCTGATCGTCCCGCGCCGCAGAAGCAACAGGGACACACTCAGTCCTACTCCATCGATCCACACTGGTACATGGACTCTGGGGCGACAGAGCATCTGACCAGCGAGATGGGGAAGCTTCACACTCGTGAACCCTATCATGGCTCCGACAAGATCCACACCGCCAATGGAGCAGGTATGCACATCTCTCATATTGGTCAAGCATCTCTTCTCACTAGACATGCCAATAGGAGTCTTCAGCTTCGCAATGTTCTTCGAGTTCCATCTGTGACCCGTAATCTTCTTTCAGTTCCTAAACTCACACGTGATAATAATGTGCTTTGTGAATTTCACCCTTTTGATCTTTTTATTAAGGATCGGGGCACGAGGGACATTCTTCTTAGTGGGCGGTTGTGCCAGGGCCTCTACCGTCTGGAGCATCCTGGCGTCGCCCGTGTTTTCAGTGGAGTTCGGGTCTCTCCGTCACAGTGGCATGCTCGTCTTGGTCACCCGGCCACACCTATTGTCCGTCATATTTTGCGTCGTCATGAGCTTCCTAGTTTGTCTAGTAATAAAGATGTAGCAGTGTGTGATGCTTGTCAGCAGGGGAAGAGTCATCAACTTCCTTTTTCGGAGTCCAGTTGTGAGGTGAAACATCCTTTAGAACTTGTGTTTTCAGATGTATGGGGTCCTGCTCAGACTTCTGTCAGTGGTCATAATTACTATATCAGTTTCGTTGATGCTTATAGTCGCTTTACCTGGCTTTACCTTATTAAACGCAAATCTGATGTGTTTGATATTTTTGTTCAGTTTCAAAAACATGTTGAACGTCTTCTCAAGCACAAAATTGTTCATGTCCAGTCGGACTGGGGGGGCGAGTATCGCAACCTCAACTCCTTCTTTCAGTCGCTTGGGATAGCTCATCGTTTAGCATGTCCACATACACATCAGCAGAATGGTTCAGTCGAACGTAAGCATCGTCATATTGTTGAAGCTGGTCTTACTCTTTTGGCCCATGCATCTGTTCCGTTTCGGTTTTGGAGTGATGCTTTCACCACTGCATGCTTTCTCATCAATCGTACTCCCACTCGTGTTTTAAACATGAAGACTCCCATTGAGGTTCTCCTTAATGAACAACCTGATTATACCTTTTTCAAGGTATTTGGGTGTGCTTGCTGGCCGCATCTTCGTCCATATAATAAGCGCAAGCTTGAGTTTCGTTCTAAGAAGTGTGTTTTTCTTGGCTATAGCTCTTTTCATAAAGGTTACAAATGTCTTCATGTTCCCACTAATCGTGTCTATATATCTCGGGACGTCGTGTTTGATGAGCATGTTTTTCCCTTTGCCAAACTTCTTGTGTCCACTGTCGAACCACCATCTCTGCATTCATCCTCTATTGCTTCTGACCAATTTGATGATGTTGCATACTATCCTTTGTTGTTACCTAACCATGGTGCAGGAACCGGACGTGGGGCTCGTTTGGAGCTTTTGGAGGATTCACCATCATCATCACCGCCTTCTGATGGGCACGTTGATCGCCCTATGTTGCATGGCATCGATTTGCGTGCCCATGCATGGTCACCCGAAGAGCCCGTCGCGCCGAGCATCTCCACTGCTCGGTCCGTTACGCCAGCGACCGCCGAGTCTCCAGCGGCTCGGCCCTCTTCCCCAGCGGCCGCCGAGTCTTCAGCGGCTCGGCCTGTCACGCCGTCTTCGCCCGCGGCTCGGCCCGTCACGCCGTCTTCGCCTGCAGCTCGGGTCCGCGACGCTGTCCTCACGTCGCCTTCATCCGCGGATCGGCCCGCGACATCGGCCGCGCCACGGCCCACTATGCCGGGCTCGCCATCGGCCCGGTCTGTGACGCCGGCGTCGCCAGCTGCTTCGTCCGCTCTGCCGGTTTCGCCGGTGGGCCGACCTTCTTCGCCGACCGAGCCCGAGGCTACTGTGTCTGGCTCCTCGTCACCGGCTGACTCGTCAACGTCGCCGTCCTCCAGCCCGTTGCAGGCTGCTCCGTCGACCTCGGTGGTTCCTGTGTCCCGACCACATACACGCAGTCGCAGTGGCATTTTCAAACCTAAGGAACGTAAGGATGGTACGGTTGCTTGGTTGGCTGCTTGTTTGGCTGCTGCTGTTGCGGATCCATCTTCTGAGCCTCGCTCATATCAGGCTGCCTTGCGCATTCCACATTGGCGAGAGGCTATGGAGCAGGAGTTTCATGCTCTCCTTCGTAACAAGACATGGACTCTCGTTCCTCCACCACCACGGGTAAATATTATTGACTCAAAATGGGTATTCAAAGTGAAGAAGCATTCGGATGGATCTATTGAGCGTTACAAAGCGCGACTTGTTGCTCGCGGTTTTCGGCAGCGCCATGGTCTTGACTATGAGGACACCTTCAGTCCTGTCGTCAAGCCTACCACTATTCGGCTTCTTCTCTCCATTGCTGTTTCTCGTGGTTGGTCACTTCGTCAACTTGATGTGCAGAATGCTTTTCTACATGGTTTTTTGGAGGAAGAGGTTTATATGAAACAGCCGCCTGGTTTCTCTGATCCTGATCGTCCTGACTATATCTGTCGTCTCTCCAAAGCACTATATGGTTTGAAGCAAGCTCCTCGTGCCTGGCATGCCCGCCTTGCCTCTGCCCTTCGTGCTCATGGGTTTGTGCCGTCCACTGCTGACACTTCATTATTTCTTCTACAGAAGCCAGAAGTCACTATGTATCTTTTGGTATATGTCGATGATATTATCCTTGTCAGCTCTTCTCAGTATGCTGCTGATGCTCTTGTCTGCTCTCTTGGTGCTGATTTTGCGGTCAAAGATCTTGGGAAGCTTCACTACTTTCTTGGAGTTGAGGTCACTTCTCGTGCTACTGGTCTTGTCCTTACGCAGAAGAAGTACTCCTTGGAGTTGTTACAAAGAGCGGGCATGCTGAAGTGCAAACCGACCACCACACCCATGTCGTCTACTGACAAGATAACAGCTGTTGATGGTGAGCTTTTGTCTCCTGCGGATGCCACAGAGTACAGGAGCATTGTTGGTGGACTTCAGTACTTGACGATCACGAGACCAGATATCTCTTATGCTGTTAACAGGGTTTGTCAGTATCTTCAGGCTCCCAGAGATACTCATTGGGCTGCTGTTAAACGCATTCTTCGTTATGTTCAGTTCACCCTGACATTTGGTATGCATATTC
>NC_057798.1:661893632-661898980 GCF_018294505.1 Triticum aestivum | reverse complement strand
TCTTTTTGGCCTTTCTCTTTTTTTTTCTTTTTTTTCTTTTCTTCTTTTTTTCTCTTTTTGTAAAGTCCGAAGTCTCATCCCGACTTGTGTGGGAATCATAGCCTTCATCATCCTTTCCTCACGAGGACAATGCTCATGAAGATCATCACACTTTTATGGATTTACAACTCAAAGGTAGAACAAAATATGACTCTATATGAATGCCTCCGGTGGTGTACCGGGATATGCAATGACTCAAGAGCGACATGTATGAAGATTATGAAGGTGGCCTTGCCACAAATACGATGTCAACTACATGATCATGCAAAGAGCAATATGACAAAAGTAATGTGTGTCATATGAACGGAACGGTGGAAAGTTGCATGGCAATATATCTCGGAATGGCTATGGAAATGCCATAATAGGTAGGTATGGTGGCTGTTTTGAGGAAGGAGTATGGTGGGTACATGGTACCGGCGAAAAGTGTGCGGCACAAGAGAGGCTAGCAATGGTGGAAGGGTGAAAGGGTGCGTATAATCCATGGACTCAACATTAATCAAAAGAACTCATATACTTGTTGCAAAAATTTAGAAGTCATCAAAAATCAAAGCACTACGCGCATGCTCCTAGGGGGATAGATTGGTACGAAAAGATCATCGCTCGTCCCCAACTGCCACTCATAAGGAAGACAATCAATAAATAAAATTGTGCTCCAAGTTCATCACAAAGCGGTTCACAATACGTGCATGCTACGAGAATCACAAACTTCAACACAAGCATTCTTCATAATCACCCAACTAGCATGACTTTAATATTACTACCTCCATATCTCAAAACAATTATCAAGTATCAAGTTGATCATAACATCCAATTCACTTCATATGATAGTTTTTATTATACCCAACTTGGATGCTCATCATTCTAGGACCAACTTTGTAACAAAAGCAAATACCATGCTGTTCTAAAGGACTCTTAAAATGATATAAGTGAAGCATGAGAGACTATCAATTTCTTCAAAATTAATACACCACCGCCATGCTCTAAAAGATATAAGTGAAGCACTAGAGCAAAGACTATCAAGCTCAAAAGATATAAGTGAAGCACATAGAGTATTCTAGCAAATTCTAATCAAATAGGCTTCTCCCAAAAGGTGTGTTACAGCAAGGATGATAGTGGTAAACTAAAAAGCAAATACCAATATAATACACGACGCTCCAAGCAAAACACATATCATGTAGCGAATAAAAATATAGCTCCAAGTAAAGTTACCAATGAACGAAGACGAAAGAGGGGATGCCTTCCCGGGGCATCCCCAAGCTTATGCTTTTGGCTACTCTTGAATATCTTGGGGTGCCATGGGCATCCCCAAGCTTAGGCTCTTGCCGCCCTTTATTCCATAGTCCATAAAGGCTTTACCCAAAACTTGAAAACTTCACAACACAAAACTCAACAGGAAATCTTATAAGCTCCGTTAGTGAAAGAAAACAAAACCACCACATAAGATACTGCAATGAACTCATTCTTTATTTATTTTGGTGTTAAACCTAATGTATTCCAACTTCCTTATGGTTTATAAACTAATTTATTAGCCATAGATGCATTGAAATAAGCAAACAACACATGAAAAACAGAATCTGTCAAAAACAGAATTGTCTGTAGCAATCTGTAACTAACGCAAACTTATGGAACTCTAAAAATCCTACCAAAATAGGACGTACTGGAGACTTTGTCGATTGATCATCAGAAAGAAGAATCAATGCAAAAGCACGTTTCTGTGATTTATTGATTTTTTTCTCGTGAGCGCTAAGTTTCTGTTTTTCAGCAGAATCAAATCAACTATCATCATAGTTTATCCTATAGGTTCTACTTGGCACAAACACTAATTAAAAGATAAAAACACATCTAAACAGAGAGTAGATCCAAGATTTATTACTAAAAAGGACCAAAAACAAAAACATAAAGAAAAATCGGGTTGCCTCCCAACTAGCGCTATCGTTTAACGCCCCTAGCTAGGCATAAAAGCAAGGATAGATCTAACTAGTGCCATCTTTGGCACTTGATTCATAAGTAGCACGCATGATAGATTCATAGGGTAATTTGACTTTATTTCTTGGAAAGTGCTCCATGCCTTTCTTTAAAGGAAATTGGAATCTAATGTTCAATTCCTTCATATCAATAATCGCACAAATCGTTCTAAGGAAAGGTCTACCAAGAATAATAGGGCAAGAAAGATTGCAATTTATATCAAGAACGATAAAATCTACGGGCACAAAATTTCTATTAGCAACAATAAGAACATCATTGATCTTTCCCATAGGCTTTTTAATGGTGGAATCCGCAAGGTGCAAATTTAAAGAGCAATCATCAAGATCATGGAAACCTAGAATATCACATAAAGTTTTTGGAATCGTGGAAACACTAGCACCCAAATCACACAAAGCAAAACACTCATAATCTTTAATTCTAATCTTTATAGTAAGTTCCCACTCATAATTAAGTTTTCTAGGTATAGAAACTTCCAAATTAAGTTTTTCATCATAAGATTGCAACAAGGCATCAACGATATATTTGGTAAAAGCTTTATTTTGACTAGAAGCATGAGGAGAATTAACAACGGATTGCAACAAGGAAATACAACCTTTTAAAGAGCAATTATCATAATCAAATTCCTTGAAATCCGAGATAGTAGGTTCAATATTAGAAGTTGAAGATTCTCCAATATCTCTTTTACCAAATTTAGCATCACGATCTAAAGATTCCGAATTTTTGGGACGCCTTCTAGGCAAAGTTGATTCATCATCACTCCCATAATCATCAAAATTCATCTTGCAAAACATAGATCTAATCGGAGACACATCAATAACTTTAAGATCCTCATCATTATTTTCATGTAGACTAGAAGAACACGCTTTTATGAAGCTTTCTTTTTTAGCACGCAATCTAGCGGTTCTTTCCTTGCACTCATCAATGGAGATTCTCATTACTTTGAGAGACTCATTGATATCATGCTTAGGAGAAGAAGATCCAAGTTTAAGAGAATTAACATCAAGGGAAAGTCTATCAACGTTCCTAGCCAAATCATCAACTTTAAGCAATTTTTCTTCAAGCAAGGCATTAAAATTCTTTTGAGAAATCATAAATTCTTTCACACTATTCTCAAAATCAGAGGGCATCTTATTAAAATTACCATAAGAATTATTGTAGGAATTTCCATAATTATAGAGGGATTACTAGGGAACGGTCTAGTATTAAAATTTCCTCTATAAGCATTGTTTCCAAAATTATTCCTACCAACAAAATTCAGATACATAGATTCATTATTATTCTCAATCAAATAAGACAAAGGCATATCATTTGGATCAAGAGGAGTATTTTTAGTAGCAAACATCTTCATGAGTTCATCCATCTTTCCACTCAAAACATTGATTTCTTCTATAGCATGCACTTTTTTACTAGAAGATCTTTCGGTGTGCCATTGAGAATAAGTAGCCATAATATTATCAAGCAATTTTGTAGCATCTCCTAACGTAATTTCCATAAACGTGCCTCCCGCGGCCGAATCTAAGAGATTTCTAGAAGCAACATTCAAACCGGCATAAAAATTTTGTATGATCATCCATAAATTCAAACCATGAGTAGGGCAATTGCGAAGCATCAATTTCATTCTTTCCCAAGATTGGGCAACATGCTCATGATCAAGTTGTTTAAAATTCATAATATCGTTCCTAAGAGTGATGATCTTAGCGGGAGGAAAATACTTAGAGATAAAAGCATCTTTGCACTTGTTCCAAGAATCAATACTATTTTTAGGCAAAGACGAAAACCAAACTTTAGCACGATCTCTAAGTGAAAACGGAAATAACTTCAATTTGACAATATTGTTATCTGTATCTTTCTTCTTTTGCATACCACACAAATCAACAAAATTGTTTAGATGAGTAGCGGCATCTTCACTAGGAGGCCGGCAAATTGATCTTTCATAACAAGATTCAACAAAGCATCATTGATTTCACAAGACTCAACATCATTAAGAGGAGCAATCGGAGTACTAAGGAAATCATTATTATTGGTATTCGAGAAGTCACACAACTTGGTATTATCTTCTGCCATGGCAACAAGTAATCCAACACACAAGCAAACAGAAAAACGGCAAGCGAAAAGAGAGGAGGAGATTGGGAAGGAGAAGGTGAATAAAACGGCAAGGGTGAAGTGGGGGGAGAGGAAAACGAGAGGAAAATCATGTAAATGCGAGGGAGATGGGTTTGTGATGGGTACTTGGTATGTCTTGACTTGAGCGAAGACTTCCCCGGCAACGGCGCCAGAAATCCTTCTTGCTACGTCTTGAGCTAGCGTTGGTTTTCCCCGAAGAGGAGAGGGTGATGTAGCAAAGTGTAGCGTAAGTATTTCCCTCAGTTTTGCGAACCAAGGTATCAATCCAGTAGGAGGCTCCTCAAAATTCCCAAGCACCTACACAAACAAACTAAGAACTCGCAACCAACGCAATAAAGGGGTTGTCAATCCCTTCACGGTCACTTACGAAAGTGAGATCTGATAGAGAAAGTATGATAAGATAAATATATTTTTGGTATTTTATAATATAGATGCAAATAAAAGTAGATTGAAGGCAAATATGATAAGAGATAGACCTGGGGGCCATTGGTTTCACTAGAGGCTTCTCTCGAGACCATAAGTACTACGGTGGGCGAACAAATTACTGTCAAGCAATTGATAGAAAAGCGAATAATTATGACGTTATCTAGGCATGATCATGTATATAGGCATCACGTCCATAACAAGTAGACCGACTCCTGCCTGCATCTACTACTATTACTCCACACATAGACCGTTGTCCAGCATGCATCTAGTGTATTAAATTCATGAAAACAGAGCAACGCATTAAGCAAGATGACATGATGTAGAGGGATAAACTCATGCAATATGATATAAACCCCATCTTGTTATCCTCGATGGCAACAATACAATACGTGTCTTGCAACCCATTCTGTCACTGGGTAAGATCACCACAAGATTGAACCCAAAGCTAAACACTTCTCCCATGGCAAGAAAGATCAATCTAGTAGGCCAAACCAAACTGATAATTTGAAGAGACTTGTAAATATAACTCAATCATACATAAAAGAATTTAGAGAAGATTCCAATATTATTCATAGATAACTTGATCATAAACCCACAATTCATTGGATCTCGACAAACACACCGCAAAAAGAGATTACATCGAATAGATCTCCACAAGAGAGGGGGAGAACATTGTATTGAGATCCAAAAAGAGAGAAGAAGCCATCTAGCTAATAACTATGGACTCGTGGGTCTGTGGTAAACTACTCACAACTCATCGGAGAGGCTATGGT